>NW_010519615.1:71615-72851 GCF_000687285.1 Phaethon lepturus
GAACTAGGTCAGGTGAAAGTCAAGACAGGCAGGACTCTGCTTCTGCAGCAGATATCCTCTGTCATGTTACTTATTTGGAAGACCCAAGGAGCAAACTGAGTTTAGATGTCCACTGGGGAAGGAGGCATGCACACAACGTACAGCAAGGCAGCTACACCACCAGGGGTGTTATGATCAAACTGGTCCCTGGCTGTGCAGTCTGTAAAAAGCCACACGCTGGGTCAGAGGGATGCAAAGGAGTATGTCTCATCTCCCCATGGTGTCAGAAGGTCAGAAAAGACTGAGACTTCAAAGATGCTGGCATCACACCAGCATGGATGGGAGATGCCTGTGCAATTGCACCTCATTGCATGACCTAGAGTTTGCCATGCACTTGTTGCTACTAGTAGTGAAGTCAAGAACGCCTCTCATTAAATCCATATCTGATGAGAAAATTAAAAGATAATACATTAAGAGTCATCACTTGGCACATATGAGGCTGTTGCAAGCACTGCTCCACTTTTGGGGCAATTAAAGTTTTTGCCTTAACACAAAGTGCTAGCAGGCAACAGGATGTCATCATCCCACAGTTTGGTACTCTGTTACTCCACATTTGAGCAGACGTCAGAGCCCTTCTGCGATGCCATCTGGTTATTTCTGATCTATGATACTTGGCTCACTATTTGCCCCAACTGGAGATATATACTGCTAGGATTAAATCAGAGGTGCCAAGATTTCCCAGTAATTTTCATAGATACATGATTATCATATCACGTTAGAAAGGCAAAGCAGCACAGAATATAAAGACTAATACATATGCAAGTATTTCAACACTAGGAGAGAAAGTTTCACAGTCCAACACACTTCACTATTCAAAATGCTTTCCAGATATTTAGTTGATAGTTTATTTTGCTGACTTTCACCCCATTACTTCTAATTATACTCACACTGACCTACTTAAGTAAATTTTACTAATAGCCTGCTTATTGACAACTGTTCTTCCAAGGTGTTTTTATCTATGACATCTATTAACCAGAAAGATTTGGGGTATACTGGCTATATGTCTGCCTTTTGCTAGGGAACAATAGGCAAAGATTTCTAGTGCATTCACAACTTGTCATATTTTCAGGGGTGACAGCATAAGATGACTTCAGTATCAGACTCCACCTCTGAAGCAAGAGTCTTTATCCTTACCTTAACCTTCACACTTCTTCAATCAACTTTTGATTTCATCCACACCTCTCCTCCAAAAAAAAA
>NW_010519616.1:0-53982 GCF_000687285.1 Phaethon lepturus
TCCGGCTGCCACCGTCCACCCTCCCACTGCGTGAGGGTGGCATGGCGCGGGGGGACGAGGGACGGGCAGCACTCCCCAGGTCACAGCCCGCTCGGGATGTTGGCTTGCTTTCTTTGCTGTTGACTTTCTTTTAAACTATGCTCGTCTCCTGCCTGCTGTCTGAGCTGGTCCAAAGCAAATGTTTCCTTCTTCACACGGCTGCCAAAGAGAGACCACTCTTGGAAAGAGGATGGCAGGAAGGAACAAAGACTGCACGGAATTTTTTTGACCCGTCTCCTCCACCTCTGCTTGAGTACTGCTGTCCTAGAAGCTACTGAGCAGACATTCCTCTTGGCTTTCGGGTTGTCCCTAACTCTTAGCCATTTGCCAGCGGTGCGTTAGGTCTCAGTGAGGACCCTCCATCCTCTGATGTCTCACAGGCTCCACGGGCAATCGCTGCCCGCTCCCAGGAGCCCTTCATGCAGGTCTCCAGCCTGCCTGGCCCCTTTCGCGGTGGGGCCATGGGGTGTGTGTGTGAAGGGAGCTCAGTGCTGCACGTCATGTGTTTCTGACAGCGCAGCGGCTTCGTTTCCGCGAATGCAGAGAAGAGTGATCATTGGAACCATATCCCAAATAATACAAGGATAATACATGTGGTTTTAAGGAAAATTCTCACTCTTCTAGTAAAAATGACACATTGATGCATGGAGTGCCTATTAGCAGAGACATTTTAGACACTGGAAATACAAACCTAGTGAAAATTTTAATGAAGTAGTGATATCTTGGTTGGTTGCTGGTGAGAGTCAAAAACAAAGACTGATGCTCCAGCACCTTCAGGTGCCTATTTGTAAACATGACTATCTGCCCTGTCTGAAGTTAGAAACACGTAATGATGAAAAGCAAATGCCTGCTACTTTGCTTCTACCCCAGACTATGGTCTCTCTGTAAAATCTTGGCGTTTCTGCATTTATAATTTTTATACATTTACATAAGTTAAATACACAACTACATTTCAAGTTCCATCTCTGACCTGCCTGTAAATTAATCTATCAGTATGTATAAATGTTTATTTAATATGGTGTACAGCAGCCTCTACTGGTGCATGTCTGCAGAGGAAAGCAATGTGTTATGTAGATAGCGGCACTACTTTTGCTCTTATTTATTTAAATAAACATTTTTCCTTCATTAACAGCTTAGCTATTTAAGTCAAATACAGATTTTTATAGCAAAAGTAATAAAAATTCTCAATATATGCTGGCAAAGTAGAATGAAACAAGTGGAATTCAAATTTAAAAAATCATTGTATACCTTCCATCAAATATTGTTTCCTCAGTCTACATGCTGTCAAATCAACAATATGCTTTTAAGTCTATTTATATATAAAGAACACAGGCTTCGCTTCCTGCGACAGATGCTTTGGGAACTTCGATCAAATCTGTTTCCAGACCACAACCTCACTACTACTCCTCTGTCTCGCCTTCCAGATCACCATTTTAAAAGCATCTTTAAATTTAACTGCTGAAAGGTGTAAATTCTTCTTTTTCAGTTCTGTCTTCACAGAGTTCTCATAAGCGTACCATATGGATGCTGAAGGCTGATTCCTAATTAGCAATGCCATCCATTATTCTGATTTTTACACTACATCTCCCAAATGTAATGTACACTTCTATTCTGAACATCCTTTTCATTTTGAAGTAGCAGAGAAAGATCATAGAATCATCGAATCTCTGGGTTGGAAGGGACCTTGAAGGTCACCTAGTCCAACCCCCCTGCAATGAGCAGGGACATCTTCAACTAGATCAGGTTGCTCAGAGCCCCGTCCAACCTGACCTGGAATGTTTCCAGGGATGGGGCATCTCCCACCTCTCTGGGCAACCTGTGCCAGAGTTTCACCACCCTCATTGTCAAAAATTTCTTCCTTCTATCTAGTCTAAATCTGCCCTCTTTTAGTTTAAAACCATTACGCCTTGTCCTATGGCATGTGCCCTTTGCATTCCGGTGGACACGTGCTCATGGTTTGTTACTGCTGACCATGCTTTATCCTAGCACTGCCCCTTCAGAAAGCTCTGACTTAGCTGAAACTACGCTGTGTAAAGTTACAGTATGCGGCACATCCATTCTGACTCTTAGGAAATAAAATTTGTGCTAGTCTGGCCCTCACAATTACTGAACCAGAAGCTTTTGTGAGCAGGACTTTTCCCTCATTAATACTAATGAAAATTCTAGTGTCTAAATAATATGTTTCATATTAAAATATTCTGCCTTTGCCTGATTAGGCTGCAAGGTATCATACAGAGGATGCAGGCAATATTTGCAAAAGAAGACTTCAAGGATTTGTTGGCAGCCTGGGAACAGTAAGTTACCGGAAGAAAACTGGTGACATGATACTGGATAATATTTTTTTTAGCAGACTCATCACATACATAACAACTAAAAGCACAGCAGAAACATCTGTATCAGTACTGCTTCAGATGATGTTATTTTAGCCCCAAGGATATGCAGGACTTTATTCATGAACCTGTATTTGCACACAAGGTAGAATCTCAACAAACTAATACATCTAGCTGAACCCGAGACTAGTGTATGTCATGCTACAGGGCGCAAAAAATAACTGTGTGTGCAATTTGCATTCTGCAAATTAGACTAGGCCAATTTAAAATGAAGCCACAAGAAATTTCCACTTCAAAGTTGTCAAACTCCCCCCCCCTAAAACAGGGCAAAACAAAACCTAAAACAACCTTCCAACAGTAAATTATACATTTAGGCCTAGCAAAACAGAAAAGACATTTAATGCCCCCACCAATTACAGCTATAAATTAATTATCTGTCCCTTTGTTTCCTAGTACTAATATCCAAATTATATTTGACAGATTATATTGAATGCTGCTACTGGCACACAAAAAGTTTTTAAATCTGTTCGCTTCTACTATACCTGCGTTGCTTAGCTCTGCTAGTTTTTCCACATTTTGCCCAAGACATTTTTATGGTATTGGCCAGACTTAAGCTGCTCTTAATATCCAGAGAAAAACATTAGAATTACTGAAGTCTGCAATAAATTTCTGAACTGCTTTTCTTACTGAAAAAGCACACTTTTTTCACTTGATTTATTACAATAAAAATCAAATGAAATCTCTAGGTATTCCTTAGATCAGACATATGCAATTTGTTATAAAAAGTCTACTTATCACACTTTTGCACTGCACTCTGTTGATGTAAGTGTAAAATCAACTCAGCCATGTTATTACTTGTTGTATATAGCCCACAATCTCACAGTGATCACACTAGTAGGTGGCTGAATTTTAGTGCTGGAGAGTGACAAATCTGTATATTAAAAACTAAATTTAATGTTCCCTTGGATACAAGCAATATAAAAACACAGCTACTCAACAGTTCATAACAGTCCCTGATAGAGGGTCTTATTTCTTTGCTCTGCTGCTTTCAGAACGGAATAAACTTTACTAATGAAGCATCAACCTCTGTGCTACTGCGAAAGAAACAATAAGCAATGAGACATTACTCATTGGTAGCAATGGTTACTCACTACTCGTTGGTACGCCAATGGCTACCTCTGCACAATTTAAGATAATGTACTTTCTCTTTTTTAGGAGTCTGAAGCAATGCATTTTGGGGTAGATAATAAATGCTGTTGGGAACTTGTGACAGTGACAGATTATAGAACAGGAAGCTGACTAAGGATGACATCTTGAGTCTTCTGCAGCTACGTTTACATACGTTCTTGGCCTACAGCAGTCCACCTCTCATCCACCTTTCTCTCTACTTGTCTACTTACTTATTCTAACACAGCAGATGTTTTTGTTTCTTTACACTTATATATTCCATCTTGGTTGACCACAGGATTTTATTCTATTCTTTTTTTCTTCTTTTTTCCACATAGATACATTCACTGATCTCTAAGAGCAGAACACAGACCTACCTGTTTGGAGTTTAGGTACAGCTTGACCGTCAGGTAACCATGGTAGCTATATTTTAATGTAAACTCCTTTTGTTTTAGCAAGGCTTTAAACATGGTCTCCTAAAGCATCCTTATACACAAGTTGGAACATTCTGTCTAGATAGGTGGACTACTACGTAGGTGAAAAACTGGATGGATGATCATGTTCAAAGGGTAGGGGTTATTGGTCTGTACTCTACTGGGTGACTCATTACCAGTGGAGTTCCTCAGGGGTCTAGCCTGGGACATACTCCGCTTCATATTTGTATTAATAACCTGGAGGAGGACACAGAATGGGCCCTCATCAAATTTGCAGATGCCAAAATGGGTGATGCAAGTGACTTGCTCAAGGGCAGAGCTTCCATTCAGAGAGACCTTGATATGCTACAGGCATGGGCTGGCAGAACTTTGTGAAATTTGATGAGGACAAATATGAAGCCCTACATCTGGGACAGACTAAGCTCCACAGCAGTACAGGCGGGGGACTGGCTGGCAGGGGAGCAGCCTGGATGAAAAGGACCTGAGGATCCAGGTGGACAGGGAGCATGAGCCCACAGCACATGCTGGCAGCAATGAAGGCTAACAGAAGACTGGGCTGTATCAGCAAGAGCCTAGCCTGCAGGTAGAGCAAAATTACTCTTCCCCTTTACTCAGCACTCCTTTAGACCCTGTGAGGAGTACTCTGTCCACAGTTGGCTCTGCAGTGCAACACAGAAGTTGATAAGCCAGAGCAAAGGCAGCAAAGGGCCTCAAAGATGACTAGGAGCTGAAGAACATGACCTGTGAGGAGAGGCTGAGGGAATTGGGCTGGGCTTGTCTAGCTCAGAGAAGAGATGGCTTCAAGGAGACCCAGCAGCACCCTTCTGATACTCGTTGGGAAGACAGAGGCCACCTCTTTACTAAGGTGCATGGTGAGAAGACAAGAGAAGACACAGTGGGAAGACAGGTTCCCAAAGTTGTCATCAACAACCTGCTCTGAATGTTAATCCTGCCGAGTGGGAGGCTGGACAAGATGATCTCCTGAGATCCCTTCCAATCTAAATGATTTTGTGATAAGCACTGCGCTAATCAGCAGTCCCCAGTTTTACCCAGACAAAAATAAAGAAAACAACTTACCAACCAAAACTACAAGCCTGTATTTGTCATGAGGTTGTCGTCTATATTTTGCAACTTCTTCGTATGTTGGGATATCTGCTGTATCATACTGATCACTCTTCTTGCACTCATACATAGATTTGTTTGTTTTTTTATCTTTTCTGCTAAGACGAAAGCTCCTTCTAAAACCAGCTGCAATAAGAACAGGATTTTTTTCAAAGTAAGAAAATAAGTCTTCTCAAAGTATTTGAAAATGTCTCATCCAAACAGTTGAGAATTGGCGCATGGAATAAAAAAATGGATTATATGTTTAATAAGCCAGGTCATAAGAATGATATTTGCCCGCAGTTTTAAACTATGTCAGGTGCCTATTTAAACTGCAGAATTAAGATTACCAGTGGCAACAAGGAGCTGTAAAATATAATTACAATAAGTTGTTAACAGATTTAGATAATTTCAGTGTCTTATACATTAGTATATCTACACAAGGAAATTCATGCAAGCTAGACTCTCATACCATACTTAATGCATTTCTATTAAATCACCATGGCACACATATCAAATACAACATACGGTAGAAATACATCTGGTGGTTGAAAGGGTTAATGAGAATTAACTCCTTGAACAATTTTTTTGTGCTCAGCTCTATGCTGATAGCATACAAAAAGTGCACAAAGACAAAGATGTTTAAAACCAAACACTGTTAGTTAAATTCCAAAACACTATGAAACATCTTAGGTAAGAGAGTACCCATATAATGGATATCGTAACATGAAATTAAAAAATAATATTAAATTAATATAAATGAAAATTACATTTTCATTTACAGTTGCATCCACAGTGCGACATCTACAGTGCCTATCTAGAAGACTGGAAATTTCACATAGCTTTTAAGTACTCTCAAAGGAGGTAACAATAGGCATTTTCAGGCGAAACAGCACAAAAAAACCCCTTCTACACTATATGTTAGGAACCAATTTACTCCTCTGTGAATGATTACCTTACAGTTTTTCAAATAAATCCTTTACATTGCATTGTATTACATTTTATTGGTATCTCTATGGCACTGCTTTTGCTCTAGAAGGAACTACAGGAAGGACTGCAAAGCTTACTTCATTATTTGGGGGTAATAAAGTAAAACACAAACTACACTTTAAATACTGGAAAAATCCCAACACCCTTTTTTTTGGCCAGAACATTTCATAGGACAGTAAACACGCGTAAACTTTTGGTGACCCCAGATTTTTCAGCAATATGTTTTCATAAACTTGTAAAAGCACTTATGTTTAGGTGTTTGAGAAGTAATCACGTTACAATTTTTTCTTCAAAGGTAGTATCTGGCAAATTCAAGACTCAGTTCTGCAAATATTTAGAACCAGATCTGAAGTGAAATCCTATGAGGCTTAGTTACAGGCTTAGCATCTTACATATACACAGTTCCACTTAGCATAAATCTTTGCAGAACCTGGATCATGGAGGATGTTAAGCAAGTTATTTTATTGATGTGAGCCCCTATAACTATGGCAATTCACAACACATGCACACACACAAAAAGAGAAGATTTATTTGAGAATACAGTGATGTCAACCTATTCATATTCAAAATATGAATAAGTAAAATGAAAATTGGTGAAAGAAGAGCTAGACAGGTATATAAAGAAAGGTTAAAAGTAACATTAGCAATACAGACACATGAATTGGGTCACAAGTTTCCTGAAGGCAAACCTTAAAGGCTCCAGGTTAAAAAAAAAAAAAAAAAAAAAAAAAAAATCAGTTGCCCTAAAAGCAAGCTGAAAATTGTTCTGATTTTTTTTTTTTTTTTTACATAATCTTTTTATGGAAAGGAAAAAAAGAAGGAAAGAAATAATTCTTCCCATTTGCTACTAAATGATTTTCAGAATAAAGACCTTTGTCACAAAAACTAGAATCCACATATCTGGAAAAGGTAAAAAGTAAGGGTAGAGATCAAATGAAGCTAAGCCAGTCATCTCCATTGCTGTTTGGTGTTGATCTTACAAATACCTCCGTGCCTCTGATTAACTGTATCATAGCGTGATTACCAACAGCTTCTTAACCTCGGTTTACATGTCAACCTGTGCAATCTTTAGGAAAAATATCCTCTCTGCAAAATCTTCCTGTCAATTCAATCTCTGCTGTTAGGTTTTAGTAAGACCATTTGTAACTTGTTTCTCTTTTCTCCATCCATGTTATTCAGATTTCATTACCAGACTACCAGGTGGTGGGTTAAAGAATTTTCATTCCTTCTCTTAAACAAGAAAAAAAGTTTTTTTTTGTTTTTGTTTTTTTTGTTTGTTTGTTTGTTTTGTTTTGTTTTGTTTTTTTTTTAATTGGAAAGGAGAAAATCTTTCCGTGCTGTCTTCAGGCTCATTTGTCCTTTGTCACTTTTACAGGCTGCATATAAAGCATCACAAAGACTGGGGTGATACGGTTCCACTGCTAACATGGGTTTCCTTGATTAAAACATCCAATATTTCTGTGACTGAACTCACTGGTAAAGTTAAAATAGTAATATTGTCCTGTATTTTAAGAAGGTTCAACAGAAAGTTCACCTAGGACTTAGACATTACAGAAAAGCTATTATATTAATTAAAAAGAACAAACAAACATGGGAGCCAGAGGTAACAAAGCAGATTTCCAGTAGGTCTGATTTCTTTGCAGTGTGCTGGTAAAGATGCTCTGTAAAACTACTGAATATTACAAACCTGTGATATGCTGATCGCTTTATCACTTTAAGACTATTGTCAATTTGAAAGTTGTTTTAAATGTTTCTCAAAGCACATCCAAATAGCCCTATACAGAAGCACAAGCAAGCTTGCGTTAAGCAGCTTTTAAAACCGAGGAAAAGGTACAGTACAGAGAGAAAGGATGAGACTGTTTCAAAAATATCCCACATTTTTATGATACTGCTACTGCATTCCTGGAAACATGATTCTCCCTCTCTCACATCTGCCATTATATATCCTCACATATGTGGCTTAACTTTACTACCTCCAGAAGTTATTTTATAAAAAAAGTTAATAAATATTTTTTATTGAACTCTGCATTTATAATTGCATTATAAGTTGGGCAGCTATGACTGTGCAAAAAGATTAAACTGCCTTGAAACATCATCATATTTGCAAGGAATAAAAACATTTATGAACAAGCAAAAAATAATCTGCTAATGTTTTCCTATGTTACAGTATAGGAAAGATAAAAACAAACTTCGTATATTTAAATTAACAATAGACCATTATTAAAAACATAGTGAAAATCACTATGGAAAAACAAAACCAATACTGATATGCAATAGAAAAATAAAGTTTCTACAAAATGACTAAGCTTAAAAGTAAATTTCTATAAAGAACAAAGGGAAAAAGCATTGCTTGCCCAGAATATTTGATAATATAAGCCTCACTGAATATGAAAGGAGCTGCAGGCTACAGTGTCTGGAATATGGATATCAGCAGAGATTAACCTTAGTTGCCAAGTATGCAGACTATAAAATAAAAGGGGAAAATTCCATCACTAAAGCAACATAAAATTATGACCATTGAGAAGCTTGCACCAGCTCACTGGGTTCAGCTACATGACTAGAAGCTTACTGAACATGTAAACCCATAAACTACTGCGGAATGTAACAGGTTCGGTGAAATAAGAGCAGCCGCTGGGAAGAAAATATGAAGAACAAATGTTCTCAAACTACAAACGTCTCCAAACCTTATAACAGTTCTCAACATGAAATAAAAATCAAAAGCTGCTACTCATAAACTTAATTAAGGCCCAGCAACAATCCAAGAGAAACTACTTACATCGCTAAGAAAAAGAATGAAAAAAACCTTAGCAGAAATGTGTGATTCTTCTTTTAAACCACTAGCAATATATACATTTGGTCATCTCAGAACAACATATTTACACTTCATAGAATCATAGAATAGTTTGGGTTGGAAGGGACCTGTAAAAACCATTGAGTCCAACCCCCCTGCAGTGAGCAGGGACATCTTCAACTAGATCAGGGTTGCTCAGAGCCCCGTCCAACCTGACCTGGAGCGTTTCCAGGGATGGGGCATCTCCCACCTCTCGGGGCAACCTGTGCCAGTGGTTCACCACCCTCATTGTCAAAAATTTCTTCCTTACATCTAGTCAAAATCTACGCTCTTTCAGTTTAAAACCATTACTCCTTGTCCTTTTGCAACAGGCCCTGCTAAAAAGTCTGTCCCCATCTTTCTCAAAAGCCCCCTTGAAGTCTCGGAAGGCTGCAATAAGGTCTCCCTGGAGCCTTCTCTTGTCCAGGCTGAGCAACCCCAACTCTCTCAGCCTGTCCTCACAGGACATTTACATAACGAAATCCACTTTCACCTCACACTGAAATCCAAGCTGAAAACAGGCAACACATGAACCTGTCTTCCCTAAAATATTTTAAAAGGATGCTTGATGTAAAAAGCTGTGCTTATTTAGATTTTATTACATAATTCTCAAGAAGAGTGAACAAAAGATTGCGACTATGTTCTCTGAATTTATATCCAAATACATTCACGACAGTAGAAAGTTAATTTCTCAAATTGAGAGAAATTGCACTAACAGTGCAGTTATTTAAATTCACCTATACTTCATGAATTCACCAGTAAAGCTCCAGAATGCTATAAGGCACTTACACATGCTTTTATTCATCTTCATTAATTAAAACAAGTGCTTAAGTATGTGTTTAAATTATGTATATTCTTTGCTGAATTTAGTCTACAGACTTACAGAACTTAGAGTGAACAAATGCTGTTTTATTTCTGAATGCATTTACAGGTACTTTTTGTATTCATATTTCTGACAAAAGCAAGTTTGGTACCATTACCTAGGTCTGTATAAATACAGTATTTTTACTAGATATTTCTGGATTTCCCCCCCCCCCCCAAATATTGGGATTTTTTTATACTGGCTCATATACCAAGTATTTCTATTGTTACACAGGAACTGCACAAACACAGAGCAGACTTCTTACTCTGCTTGCTTCTGGACTGATTCCCAGCTTGCACATTTAGACAGGGTTAATAAAAATTTAGATTATGTCTGGATTTTTAAGACAAAATTGAGAATAGTAAACAGATGATATTCATCTATATTTACTGTACGTTCATAAAGATTCAAGTAATGTAACTAGACTTTACGCTTGGCAAAAGCAAACTCCTAATGTTCTCCCCAGCAATTCCTCAGGAAATTACTGCAGAAACATACAATACTATACTGTAACTTAAATATTAGAATTTGCTGAAAAATCATGAGATTTATCTGAGTCACTTTAGAGGGGAAGATTAAAAATTAATAGTAGCAGAACCTTGGACATAAAAGATCTGACCCCAAACGGTACAGACATTCTGTTTCCTGAAAGCTGCCTCTTCTGTTGCTCTTCATGACCACCTCATGTGTGTCTAAAGCACATATCCTTTCAGAGAGTGTCAGATGCTCACAGAATACCCTGGTACACAAATTGAAACGCCGGCAAATACAGAGCCCTAAATCCGTAACAAGCCATAAAACAAACTGAAAATTGATTAATTGATATTAGACTTCTTGTAGTTCACTTGAGCTGGTAACACTATCAAAAGCAGCATGAAACATGACTTACTCTTTTTGGTTTCACGTAGTAACTGGTGTATCTATACTTTCAAAAGTTTTTCTAGAACTTATGACACACAAACGGTTTACTATACTTCAACTTACCTTGTACTAACTCTCCATATGTGTGAATACATACAAGGTTATACAGGTAAACTCCTTCATCAATGGTTAAGCTAATTCAGACTACCTTGGTCTTGTAACAGGTTACAACATATAGACAGGCAGTTACTCAGGTGTCTCTGAAACATCCCACACTTGGTGTGACCCAAGCCCTTCAGTGACAATGTTTTAGATTTTTTTTTCAGTGTAGCATGTTTAATCAAGACTTTACGTTATAATAATGAAGAGACTTGCCTAGAAATTCTTAGTTACTTAGTAATCAAGGAGTGCCATAAAGGTCTATCATCTTTCAAAAACATGCACATTCGGAAAAATTGAGATGCTCAGGATTCATTCCAAAACTGCAAAACACAGGTGGACATTCAGAATAAGCTGTTTTCAAAAATCAGGCATATTTGTTTTCCCACTCTCCTAAAAAGCAACAGGCAGGAAAAAAGAAGTACCTTTGAAGGCCTTCACTACCCTTGGGATTGAAGGAATATATACTCAGACCAGTGGAAAACAAAGAGGCCCTTCCTGAGCAGGAAGGTAGACTGCAGAAGTTAGATATGGTATTGGCTACCAAACAGAGGGTTTATAAAGTGTCTGCGCCTAGGACTCCTTTACCTTACAGAGTATCTGAGTTTTCTACCTTGCACAGCACATAGGTAAGAGTTTTGTGTCCTCCCTACAGCTGGTCAGCAAGTTTTGGTCAGATTATTACACTTTAGGCAGTGGCATTTGTCCTGCCCAGGAAGTTATTCCACAGCAGTTTGTTCCCTGAGAAAATATAATTTAGGAGAAAAGCAAGCCTAAATGTGTCTGAATAGGATTGGGCTCTAACAGGAGACACAAGCGCATGAGACATTCTCAATTACAAAATCACTGTGTCCTGTTACCATATGCAAAAGAATGACATCATCTTTCAAAAGCCTACTTGCTTGATCTTGAAAGGATAATTTCTAATGAATGATTCTTAGTGAAGAGGTCCAAGGAACCTCTGTTTTCTCAACCAAATAGCTAGCTATTCACAATCGGTGAATATGCTTGTGTCCTTACCCCAAAACTGGTCCTAACCTTATACAAGTCTTTTTCTCCCTGTTGTTCTGTCTTCTAGGTCTCCTCTCCGACACCTCACTTCCAACAGCACAGACCCATCATGAGTAGGCAGAAGGTCCCATTTCTGGACTAATGGCAGCACTCCGCTGCGTGGAAGCTGTCAAGAGATAAACCAGTGCCTGCACGGTACAGTAATTCTCCAAAAGTTTTTGTAAAGTTTTGCCTAAGTAAACTACACCCCGTCTTCATTTTTTGTTCTTTGCATCTGGCACAACAGTAGCTTCTTTCACAAGACATTTCGTTCCTAGATGACCGAGCCTTTTTGGTAACTGTAGACCAAAACGTTTCACTGAAAGGGCTACAGCACCAAGAAAAGGTGGATTCTATTTTGCCACCTTCATTCTCAAATAAAGCAGCAGCCCACTAAGATCTGATTGCAAAACTGTGATAGTCTCGTCTTGAGAATTGATGCACTCTGTATTTGCAGACAGAAAGAAAAGATAGCAGGGGGAAGGGTCTTTTCTGTTTCAAAGAGAAAATTTGATAAGGAAAATGCACTTCATCTGGAATCACATCCAAAGTATCATTTTCCAAGCATACTTCAATCTCTCAATCCAATTGCAATTCAACATTAATTTAGTTGATTACCTAACAAACGAAGGAAGTTTATTTTCAGCATGATCAGGTGACTACGAGTTCCATGAATACCTGATGAAATTATACCACACTAAGGTTTTGGAAAAGGGTCAAAGTTCTCTCAGTTATATAGCTTGTGTGTTCGTAGTTTATATTCCACATTTAATAACAGTATACTGCAGTATGAAAACCATCTTAATTTACAGTACTGGTCTAAGGTGTTTCAGTGAGCCCAGTGACTTGGATGTACTAAAGCACTTTGACAAGTTTCTTCCCATTCCTCTTGGAGTAGGAGGATGAAAGCCTTGGGAAAAGGGCTGGTTGCCACAAAATCCTCTCCAGCCAGCCTTCAGCTGGCAGGAATTCTGGACAGTTTCAACTAAAATATTTTTACATAGCTTTTAAAATGGCACAAATTAAAAAGTTGAAACATATCATGGAACATTCACCTTTTTTAAATGTTACTTTTGTTTGAAATTTGGAATCTTGAAGCTGAAGCCAAAGGATTCCTTCCTCTCCTCTCCCCCCCTCCCCGCAATGATACGTTGAGCTCAGACTAGCTTTAAAGCTAAATTTAAGCTATTGAGTTATTATGACTTATTTTATTTTGCAATATGGAAAAAGAACCGGTGCCTGAAAATTTGCTTTGTACTCTCACTGAATCCTCTCCAAATTGTTAGACAGACATGTACAAAGAAAGAAAGTGTACGCAAAACATGGATAAAACCTTGACAGTGTGTCTTCAAAAACTTACTCAAACTTGTCACGATACAGTAACCTTCTTGCTTCATTAAACGCGTTGCTCACTTAATGTACTTTAAAAGTAAATTTTTTTCCCAAATTTATAGATATATTTTGACTTAAAAATCAAACCAGTATTTTAGTAGCTTATGTTTACCAGATAAAGGCATACACTACATAAATCCTTTATGTCAAATCCAATGAGCCATTTTAAAAACCTTAATATTCATGCTTTTCTCATGCAGAGTAAGGATATTTGTATGCAGATTACCCCCAAAAGCTAAGTGGACACAGTAGTTCCAGGGTAAAGAAGCTGAAAGAAAGGAAGAAATTGTCTTTTGTAACCAATTGCTCACCTAGATAGGATCCACTGTTGTGACCAGCACATTCAGCATCTTCTGGACGAAGGGTAAAAGCATACAGAATAAGAGCCAAGAAATAAAGCAGAATAGTTAGAAGCCCAGCAAAAAATACAGAAGAAATTACTTAAAAAAGACAACTGTACAAAGCATAGCATTAAAAAGCCTTCAATAAGCCATTTTCTTAAAAACATAAAACAACATTTATTGTTTTATATTTTATCTCAAGATATTCTGGAATTTTGCAGCATGCACACTGATCTTTTTACCTTTTCAAGCAAAAATTGTGATGACAGCAAACAATCTAAAAAGAATTCTAACACTGCATTATTCACACTTTGTAAGTTAATAGAAAATACGAAAAAGAAAGCAAAACTTATTTCATGTAAATCAAGCTTTTTTCATAAATTATACACTATCAGACTTTAGCTTTAAGTTTTGGCTCACTGGATTAGACAGAAAGGTTTTTGATCAAAAACACATCCTCTCATTTGATATAAAATAGCTATAATGTATATTTTTACATGCCAGAGGCCTTTTGATCAAAAATATGAGCTACAATTTCTAATGCCTTTATAAACAAAGGCCTCTTAAGCTAAAAAAAATAAAATACATGAGATCAGCTGCTATTACTTTAACATATGCTGCAAGCGTAACAGTAACCAGCTACACTCGGAGGGAAAACAGTAAAGATGATACTACATGGATGAACTTTCTAGCATCTCAGAGAAATACTTTGTCAGTATTAATTAGAAACGCAAGACTTCCCATGGCCATGTAATTAAGTTGGAACAATCTCTTTCCAACCCAGCCCACCGAAGTTCTACTAATATTATTTTATGATACTATTTTTCTATTCATATCTTCCAAAAGTTCAAGAAAGAGAGAGAATGCAGTTTAAAACGATAGTCCAAATTACTGGTCTTTACACGAAGCCATATTCTAGCATTTTTATCTACTTTAAAAAAATGATTCAGTGTATTTGGTGGCAATATAGAAGCATTGTATATATAACATCTCTTAGAAAAGTTGGACTATATTCAATTTAATTCTAAACACATGTTCTCTAAATAAAATTATTGGGCTATGCAGGGAAACTTTTGTACATGTACCTTCAATTTCCTCTGAGAAGCACAAAGGGAAAATAGGAAAGGAAATCATTAAACAGAGTGAAAACATAACTTAAGAAAGAAAAGTTAAATTGAAGAAGAAAAATGCACCTACCACACTCAACCGCTTCCTCATCTTAGAACAGCCAAGAAAACAAAGTATTATTGTTTAATACTTCATAAATAGGAAAAAAATTAGCTATGTAAGCTACTTTAAAATCCTTTTGATGGCACCCATTATATTGAGGCATATACCAACGTACTGGCACTGAGTTTAACTTACATGTTTAACTACACTCAGTTAGAAAAGAACATAGAAAGACATTGAAATATTATGTGCACTTTAAATTTCCTATATTAGATTCTTCCACTATTTATTTGGTAGCAGTGACCTTACCCAGTTGTCATGGAAGATCTCTTTGGTATTAAATGCAAAGCTTGTTAACTCCATTTAATCAGTCTTAACATAGAATTTCTAAGAATCACTACCACGAATATGATCTCAGTATTTTTCTGCAGTTACAGTAACAGCTGCTACTTCCCTTGGAGCTGGGTTTTAGAGGGGTTTTGGGGGTTTTTTTTGAATGTCTATAGTTGTAGCTGAAAAAATGCTGAAAGAATTTATATACTCTTGTCATTTTTTCTCTGACTCTATCCTAATAGAATAGATCTACTGAAGATGTTCTGCTTACCTATAGTAAGTCAATAAATTTCTGCCTCCTTGGTAGTGGAAAACATATAGCTTTACAATCATCTTTGGGCTTTTATAGAAATGCAAGATAAATAAAATGGATTTTTGTTCACAAAGGTATTATATACTAACGTCTCGATTTACGTAGAGGTTTAACAATCTACACCTCATTCAAATTTCCTTCGGAATTTGGATAAATATCCTAAAATATAAATATTTCAAAGAGTTTCCACAAAGCATGTCTTTCCTCAGAATGCGAAAAAATTATTCAAGAGTTTTTTTACAATCTTTCATACATAACTGATGTACCAAACAAAGGCTAGGTCAAAACTCTCCTGCCTATCTGACCACACGGAATTTTTTCCCATTTCGTGTCATGAAATGGATATGAAAGTCTTTTCTGCCAGGGGAAGAATACTGTTTTGCAGAATCATTTCTTGGTACCTTTTTTCTTGAGGACTTATGTTTTAAAATATTCATTTGGAAGACTTCTCTCAATCCTATTTAAAGTTATTTCTACACTTGCAGTGACCATATGGTTTTAGTAGGCTGGAAAGTCCTCTAAGGTCAGCACTGCTTGGCTGACCACATCTGGTGCCTTAAAAGACTGCCGACACTTTTGTGAGTTGAGAGTGAAAGTTGGATCCTTTTTCCTCTCCTGACCTTAAAAGCTCCTAGTTCTTGAAGTGACAAATGCCCTAAAGTTGGACCTAGGATGGCAGGCAGGCTTACAGGTACTATTTCTTTCTCCTTCTCTGTGCTGAGCGACCTCTTACACTTCCTGATACGTATGACAAGTTTTTCTCTATTTCCACTTCCATGACTTTCAATAGGCTGTAATGTATCTCCTGAAAACAAGTCACTAATGCTCAAACCCAGTTCGCATCAATGCATCTAAAAAGTCTCCTGAATTCAAGAAAGTTATTTGACTTAACTAGTGACCGTGCATTTTAAAGTATTCCGTTTGGTATTTTATCACTGGAAACAGACATGTCCTCATTTGTGAATGTGAAAGACTGGACCAGGAGAAAAAGAGGTCTGTACGTACACACAGGTGGACACTCCCTCAACCCTGACCACTGCAAACCTTCAGAGGGGACCTGCAAGTGTGGGAGATGGTGGAGCTATAGCAGCAGGGCTGAGACCAGCTGAAGGAAACACAAGCTTCTGGGCTACCCCTGCTAGGAAAGGGAATGGTCTTATCCATAATTCAAAGACGTCAGAATGTCTACAAGCTGAGGTTTAATGCTGAGATAAAGTGAGGGAGTTCTGAACTTTCCGTGGTTTGTTAAGTCTTCCTTCTTAATACCGCTCTTGGCTTTCTTGGGCTGATTGAAGATAACAGTCTATAATGAAAAGACGTGGGAAATCAGTGTGTCTTTGTAGCTAGGAGACAGTCATCAACATGTAGCTCCCAATTTGAACTTTTTCAGGAATTTTACCAGGGCTACTGCCTGTCCCTAGTAAAGCCAGAGATTTGCCAGGAAACCATGTATTGTCATTCACCACTAATTCAGCTCTGTGTTTTTGAAGCAGTTGTACGCATGCAGCAGGTAGGTGCAGATAAATGCCTGAAGTTCCAGAATTTAGAGACGTGGAAAATTGGGGTAGATCTCAGGCCAATACAGTTTCACTAAATTGAAGTGGGGTGAGAAAGGAAATAGAGATGTTTATCTGGAAGGAACAAATAAGAGACTAAAAAAGGACAGAGACTAAAGAGGAGGAAATCTCATGGGAAGTAGGAAAATAAAAGCAGTGACAAAATGGAAAAAAACCCACAACATAAGGCAACATGGAGCAAATAAAACACTGAGAAAAGAAGAAATATGATCAATGAAATGTAGTGTGGTAAGAAGGGAAAAGAAGTTACAAAGAAAATACTCATGGAACAGGCTTATGAAACAGCAAGAAAGCAGTACCACACGTAAATGGGAAAAAAGAAATAGGAAACACAAGCGCAATGGAAGCTTAGGAAGTAGGTGTTTTTATTCATTTTAGAAAGAAGAGCCAATACGCTAAACTATAACAATCAAAACAGTATCACATACACTGTATTTTTGTATGTATTTTAACTGAAATGTAGTCAGATTTGGTTTTGGAGGCCTTCCCTAAATTATATTTCTTATGAAGCTCAAAACCAGTGCCTCTCCAGGACCTTCTTCAACTCTTTGGAACAGTTCAGCACCAGATTAAAATTTTTAGCTTTTGCTGACTTTCTTTCAACAATATTTCCAACAAAGAATCTTACTTAAATGTTTCTCAGTCTAAAATTAGATCCAGCAGCTCTGTTCTAGTTTCTTATCACAAGCAAGTTACATTACCCCTTAAATTCTATTTCACTTTAGTGAACAAGAAATTGTGACGTACAACGAACTGCATTACAGTGAAGATATTAAGCAGTCCTGATTTTTTAGTGATGAACAGCCCCACATAGCAATCAGCATTTATACTGGTTTGCAGGTTTTTATCCCATAGAGTTTTGTAGATCAAACGATACATCTATGTTCACGCTATAGGAAATTTAAGGTGATTTAATTTAATCCTCTCGTAACATCACCAGATAACAGTATCTCTACCAAGATAATTTGGAAAATGAAGGAGGACAGTCTTGCAGTGGAGGACTGAGCAAGAGTTTATGAGATCCGTTTCCACTTCTGTCTCATGTGACCTTGACTCAAATGTCATCCAGCTTCAGGTTTCCTTAATTTCTCTGTGGTAGCAGGAAGTTAATATTTGTAAGGACAGGAGACTTCTGAACAAAGATGCTAATGTGCTAATTTAATTCTATAGGTCTGGTTTATTTTTTGTTTTCATTCATAACTACCTGCAGATGGGCAATCAAGTTTCAAACACGAACACAGAAAAATACTGAGAAGAAAGGCAGAGTTAAGATTGTGCAGCAATTATAACAAGCAAAAGAGTCCTACTATACATTTATCCTAAATGTTTGGTCTTCAAATACAAGTGGTACAAAGCATTCATTCTTTTAGCCTGTTTAAATTCTTTTGTTGGCAGAACAAAATCTTCAATTCACAAGACACTCATCTATGGATAAACTGTGTTACATCTTGTTTGAATGAACACCATTTGGCTGCAGTTAAATATTTCCTCTTGCTCATACAATGCCAATCACATATGGTAAATCAAAATTGAAAGTAAAATAGGTTTTAAGCCCTAGAAAAACTGTATGATGATGGCTTTGCCACAGTGAGTATTTACATTTAGCATTAAATATACAGAACAAATGTATTTTCATGGAAAAGACATCTCTGAACAGCTCTGTCATATATGCTACATACATATACATATTTATATATAACTATACACACAGGGCATGGATATACACATACACATATGCATGCACCGCACAAGTTAACAGAAGTTACAGGCTACACTAGTATGAAATATAAAGTTACCAGTAATTTTCATACCAGAGACAACACATATATAACATAAGAATAAACACAGTAACCACTGTGAAAGCAAAATTATGCTGAAGGAATATAATGTCTTGGCTGATTATTGTAGTTTATAACAACTGCAGAACAGTAAGTTATTTGGTTGTTATTTGAAGAAATTCACTTTTTTTTCTTCCCCTTCAAAAAAACAGGTGATCACTGTTTTATCTACAAATTGAAGTAAGCTACAAATGCAAGAATGAGCATGTTTGTTGGCAATGACTATTATAGTCAGAGTATGAGTAGTCTTTGTATTCAAGTTAACAGACTGGGAGTTATTAAACAAATGAATTCTTCCTTGTACTGAGTCTCACGTCACTCCTAATTAGCCAGCATGCAGCAACAAGAGAACTCACAGAGCCAACTCTAGCTACAAAGTTGTGCCCAAGAGAAGGTGACCTGCTAAAGCCAGAAATTCTGTTATGTATTATTATTGAGGAATACCAGATGAGCGGATTTCTGTGGAGCTGGCACTCAGCGGTGGCTCACAACCTCAGACACACCAAAGCTGATTGCATGCAGCCAGACCCACCTCTACTGTACCTCCCTCTGCGTCCCACAGAGCTCCCTCGCACCCCGCGGCGGGTATACTGCATGTTCACCATCCCAGCATGCAGAGGGTTAGTCCTACTGACACATCTCTGTTCCTTTACTTTCATTCCATTTTCCTATTTTCTTCTCTATGCTGCTTTTTCTTATCATTTTTCCCTAGTAGAATTCCCCCATAGTATTAATGCACAACACTGCTTTTTGCTGGAAAGTCATTGCTGTTAAGTATTGAGAAAATTGCTGAAAATGCTTGAGATGTTTGTTATCCCTCCACCATTTCTGCACTAACCCAGACCCTGGGAAGTAACACTATCAATGTTATCAGCGGGTCAGCACATCCAACAGCCACTTATCTCATGCTTTTTAAAACTTATCAAATAACAATAATAACAAACCAAAACAGGTCAGAGCTCCTATCAGTGATTTTTGCATTCACCATTTCAAAACCTTTAACAAAACAAGTGTGTTAGTGTTTGATTTAATGGAATCAAGAAACAACTGAACTATAGTGCAAATAGCGACTACAGTAATGTTCTTGCATAATACTGTTAATTGTGTTAATCTAATTCTTGCAAAGCCCATCCTTGTGTGGGGTTTTGCCTAATGGGGTTTATGGGAAGCTTTTGTCCATCTGTTCTTCCATTGCCCGTATTGCAGTACTTTCTCCTATTCTTCATGAAGACAAAATTTCACTTCCCTGCTTTTCCCTTTATTTCTTTACTCCTAGTTTTTCTGCGTCTTCCTCTCAATGTAAAACCATCTCTTGTCAGCGTAGGCTCCACCTATATTATCAGTTTCCTTTGACCTTACTCCCAGATACCACCAAACTGTGCACCTTCTCCATTTGCAAATGCAAGTGTGATTTCACTTACCTTTCATTATGGAATGTACACTGCTTTGCCCCGTCCTCCAGTGTACACACGGCATGTTAAAGGCTTTCACTTCGACTGGTGCAATGTGAGAATGATGCTGTTTTGTCTTTCAAGAAAATGGCTAAATGCTGGGAGAGGTGTCTGTACGTATCTTCCACAAAGCTGAAGTACTTACTTGTACTAATATTCACTTTACAGATAGACACACAGAAACAGTTGACTTGGCTATTAAAGTGAAACTAAGAAATGGCATTTCCATTGTAAACTGATCCTTTTAATAATTTAGAACTAGGTTGGCTTTCTGATGAAAAAGTTCTGTTGGAAGTGTCCTCTACTCTCTTTCCTCAATATGTGTATCCATACAAGCATCACCAAAAAAGCCCACTTTTATTTTGCTTCCAAATTTATGATACACAAATATGTGTACAGATTAACAACTTCATACAACATGCATTGCTATGCTGAAAAGCATAAAAAATTCAAAATGGGAAATAGAAAGGAGGCTTCCCAAAAGTAACGCACTCTAGCTCCTTGCAGGTTTTGAAACATACTTAATTATCAGAGCAAATCCTGATGGATGTTAATGTTAATGTAAATAGTTATGGACTATGTTTCAGAGAGCTCTTTTTCTAAACACACCAGTCCTTCCCAGTTCCAGAACTTCCTTGAGAAGAGAGGAGAAAAAGAAGTTGGAGAATACTTCTCACATGCTATGCAATTTTGACTAGATTTTAGATTAATTTTCAAGTAGAAGGACACTACCACCCTGGAAGCCCACCTAAGAAACCAGAGCCGACTCAAATTTTCTGGTATACAAGAAAATAGAATATTTCTCCTTGATTCTCCCTATTAAAAACAAAGGCATGTATGTGGGATCTGTGGAACGAGCTGACTGAACAGAGCAGGCCGACATCCAGTGCTTACCATGTCTCAAGAAAACTTCCTAGTGCAACTCCCAGTCCTGTCAGGAAAGGGACCTTTATTAGCGGCTCTGTTGAAGTGAAGAGGTTTTCATCTTTGGGAAGCTTTAAGAATATCAGTGGGCAAATTGCCCTTTCCCTCCAAACTAAGGAAATTCGGGTCATGCAACTGGACGGGATCAACCACAACATCAACAAGCAACCTCTCAATACACAGCTAGTTCAGGAAGATCTATAGAACATCAGCTTCCCCACAAAATTACCCTTCCAAACATTGCAGAACCCTATATCAAGCTGAAAGCCTGTAGTACAGGATTAAAAAAAAGAGTTAGAGGAAATCGAGCATTACCAATTTCCCACCTCCTTACATGGGAACTTGTTAAATAAAGCTTTAGAGGACAATAATCAGTGGGCCATACCCCACAGTACAGGAAAGGGCTAAAAAACAAAATCAGACCCAGCAGTCCTTTCCAATTTTTTGTTCTCTATGTCACCTTCCTTACGTGCTTCCGACACTGGCAGTATGCTGTTTGTTCAGCTGAGCAATGCATGATTTTCCAGCATCTCCCAGTTTTGGCAAGGTGATTGCTGTGCACAAATACAGGCACGGCCTCCACATCTCACGGCTTCGCTGCTGTGCTTGCTGACATGAAAAAGCTGCCTAACTTCAGAAAGATCACAAGGGTGTGGAGTTTCCCAGCCTACGTGGAATCTTCTTGAATAACCAAGCAAGTGGAAGGTTTTCCTGAGAGCAGCTCAAGCAACATCCCTAGTCGCAACATTTTTTTCTATAGCTGAATTCTAGTCCTTAAAATGCCTCCTCTATGAAGGATCTGAATTCCCTCCCAGCACTAAAAACATGTTTCGTCTTTGAATGAAGGGATGGACCTGCACTGAGAACACCGCTTCCCCTCTTTCCATGGAAATCTGGCAGATGTAAGCAGCAGATTGCCCTAAGAAATGGGGAAGAGAGAAAATGACAAACCTACATTACTGTGCAGTCTTTCCTCCTTCAAGAGGCACCATTGCCTTCTAGATGGTATTTAGCTGGACCTTGCTTTGTTTAAAGAAAGTCTAATAAGAAGAATAATAGGCATATTGCTTGACCCTAAGGCTCTGTCATGTTTTAAAGGAGAGGGAAGGAAGAGAGGAACTCTTCTCCCTTGTTTAAGCTAATTAAGGCAAAGTCAGGGGAAACAGCAGAAAGAACACTAGTACTGTGGGTCTTCTTTGGCTTGTCATTTTGGCAATTCCCAATCAAGTTCAGGCTACCTATCTGGAAGGGCGAGATGCATCTTGTAAAACCTTTCACTTGAAGGTCACTAAAAAGATGCAGTCCATTACAGAAGGAATCATGCAGAGTTGCTGCAGCAGCTGATTTACCTCTTCAAAAGCACCACTGCCACCTTAATTGAAGGCTCTTGTTCAGGGTATTATCCAGATTCAAGAACAGTGGACAGAGAGAAATAGCTATACCCTGGGATCAGACACTTTTCCAAAACGGGGGCAGAGCAACTTGACCTAGAACCTAGAAAAACAACAGATTTACTACAGGCTGGAGGAGCTTCTCTTTGTTTCTAAGATCTATATAAATTCAAAAAGCTATAGTGCAATCATTTAGTCTGTTATTGTAATTACAAAGCTAATCAAGGGCTTTGGAGTTAACAATAGCATTAGGGCACACAATCAAATAGTGAAATGGAATGAAAGATAGAAAATGCAGATTGTTAGAAAACTAACAGTAACTGTCAAACTTCAGAACACAAAAGCCATGGCATGGAGTTAAGAGAATTGCAATAGAAACCTCAGTGAGAAGTTCTAAAGTTAAAAGCATTTAGTTTTGCACTTAGTGTGCCAGCATCCACTGTTTGCCATAGCATCCATACTTTTTGTTTTAATGTTAGAGAATGAAAGATGGTTGGAAATTTTAGACCACTTTCTGAATATCTCTAGTTGAACTCACAGACATGTTTGTATTTAAGATTTAGATCCTACTGAAGCATGATAGTTTCTTACATTGTACTCACTTTGTTATGAGTCTGTACAACTGAAAGAAATAACAGGTCAAGTAAAATATGCAATAATACTTAAAACAGATGTTGATGTAAATTCCAGTGGAAAGAAAATATTTGTTTCGATGTATGCACTTTCTTAGAGCTTATTTTTCTTATATTGTGCAACTACTGTATTTAAAAGCAGAGACTATTAAGAATGGATTTGTTCAGAAAACAGTAAGAAGTGGTTCCATGAAAGTCTGTCAAAGAACTGAATGTCCTGACTTTTAAAAATTTGTGCTGCTTCACAGGACACAAAAAATCACCAACTATATGGGGAAGAGAAGAGGAGACTCTCTGACCTTTTTTCTCACTCTCAATATGAATTTCATTGTATTGATGCAGTCCAAATTATATAAACTTTTGAGCCAATTCTGTACTATTTCAAAAGGAAAAGAACACTCTTCAACCTTTGAAATATTATATATCAAAACACTCATTCGGCTCGGTGCTTCAAAAACAAAGTCAGAGGGTTGGGAAAAATTGTTAGTTGCTTTTAAACCTTTTAATTTCAGCTCTTGTATTTGTTTTCCTACTGATGTGATCAAGAAGCTGTTGTGCCCAGGAGAAATGCATCCTGTAGTCACAGGGCTGAAACAAACTGCTATTTTATAGGGTTAGAGATCTGGATTATGATTTCTATTCCAGGTTAACAGACTTACATGATTTTCTGTTGGAAATTTTCAGTGGCTGAATCTGCACTTCTGGTCTTCTTAGTGCAAATCTCCTATAAAATGGGAGGTGGTAGACAAAAGACACAAACTCCTCAGTTTTCATGACAAGTTTGGGATTAATAAACACTTAACATCATGAGACTATTACAAAATATCCAGAAGATTTTAGAAGAAATTACCTTAAACCAATGCAATCTATTCACAATCTAAAAAAATTAAATTGTCAGCCTCAAATTTTTGTACGCTCTCCAAAACCTGCTGCAGTTCTTATTCCTGCATAGTACATCAGTGTGAATACAGATACTGATGTGCTATTTTCCATATGTTTTTTCTTTCAATCTGGATCAGTGTTATCCTATCAGTTTTTGTCATTATTAATTCTAGCCAGACAAATAAGGAAATCCAAAGTATTTCAGCAACAGGTTTCCAAGTTCAGTCGTCTTGCTGCAAATGTAGGTTTATCATACCCATGTAATCTATGAGCATTACATATGACAACTATGCTAACTTAACAACTCGGCAAATAAGTGTCTTCTCTTACTACAAAAAATAATGAAATTATGCTTCTCAGTAGCTCACCTCTCCTGGAAATGCTTTGAAGGGATCAAGCCTGCTCTGGGATTGGCATCACCTTCGTGTTTGGCCTGCCACCAGGTTGCATCATCCTGGCTCATGATCTGAAGGACATCTCCTTTTCTGAAAGCAAGTCCAGCTTCTTTACAAGGAATTGCTTTATCCTCATTAGGATCATAGTCAAATAGGGCTCTGATAAACATCTGAAACAAACCGGGTTTTATCTTTAGAATCAAAATATTCAATGTAATCCAAAGGTATCTCCCTCTTTTGCTTTTACTGTTCAAAACCGTTCAACTAAATGTAAAGCAATAAACATTTACTGCTGTAAAACATCCTTATGGATGTCTAACATTAGAAGTTCGTATGGGAATGTTAAATTCATTGCTTCTGCAACTGCAATCCCAATGTAGTAAAGTCTCTACGATCCAAGGCAAATAGGACTTTGCAGGTGAATAGCGTGCCCGTATGGAGAACAGAAGAGAAGATACTTTTGAACGAAGGTGCTATCAAGTATCTTCTACCTAGTCCATGATGGAAGAAAAGGACTACTTGGAAGCAAGCCAGGTCCTCACGGAAGACGGAAGATTACAAGATTACCTATGTCAACTTCACAGCTGTAGACTTAGGGCTTAAGAACCATGTTACAGTCACTTGTAAACCCAGCATGTGAGTATTGAAGCATACAGTGCGCTATACATTGTTACATTACAAAAACAGAGTCCGGAGGCATAAAACACATTCTGTCACCCAAACAAACAATATATATCCTCAGCATAACAGTTACTGCAATAGATTCTGAAACAGTCTTGCCCACCTTGCCTTCTTTCACTGGCATTTCTTCTTTCACACTGGGTATAATTTTAAATGTAATTGCTCCTTGAGACTGAGCCTGCGAACATTTGAAAAGAAAATGCACTGAGAATTAAGCTGTACATTTCAAAGAAACCTTAAAAGGAAAAGAAATTCAAATTAATTTAAAAATAATCAAATACAATGAATCTATCCTCTCCCAAGCATGACCCGTGGAGGTCGAAAGCTTCACCATACCAAACCTTGCAGCGCAAAGATTAAAATGCCCATTTGAAATGCTCAGTTTTATTTGCTTCACTGGTGGGCAGAGATGGACTGTTAAAAACTGGGACCTGCATGTTTCAGAGGTCCCACTTCTGCACTGAAAGCAGGAGCAAACGCTACAGCTAAAATGTATACATATTAGGAGCAACTGCTGGACTCCTGGCACAGTTTGGACATCCCTGGAAAAATCCAACTAACATTTCATTTTTCAAAAAAAAAAATGATAGAAAAATTCAAACAGGCTTGTGCCATATTTATCATATAAAACTATCGGGGGGGATTTATTCTTTTGGCAACTTTAAGAAACTAGAAAAGAAAAACATATTTGAATAGACTACGTGTACTAAATGGAAAAAAAGCCCTCCACTATAAATCTTAAAACAAGTTAGCCGTCATCAACCACCTCATCCATTCATCTTTCCCGATATCCCACTTAAAGTGTGTCTGGCTGCATTTCACTTATTAACCACAATATATTCCCACTGCCTCAGTGACATTTGTCTATTGAGGGAAGTGCTAATCAGCTGGAGCCTCTGCTACTATTGCATGCGGCCGACAAGTTTCATAAAACTAGCAGAGTGCAAGACAGCCAACGATTTAAGCAAAATGGAAACAGGCCTGTCCACTACCAAGCGAGACATACTTCTGCCGGCGTGTCTGCAATCCAAGAGCTCACTGTTTGACAAGCAGCAGCCAAGTTCTTACTTCACCAGCCGTAGGACTGGAATCAATAATTCTGTTACTTTTGAAACAAGCTCTAACTAGCTTTTCATGTTTATATTGTACCTCAAGGAGGTAAATGGGGAAATTGTTCACACCTTTTCTAGTGCTATTGTGTTTCTAGAGATTTTTAAATATTAATTTTTACAGGAAAATATGTTTCTGTAGGGAACACAAAACCATAAAGCAAGTATGAATATCATCGGGCTAACGCTTGTAATGAATCATCTCAGTTATTGAACCAAACTGTGGGACAGCCACTCAATTGAGCAGGACAGCAAGGTATTTATGCATATAGAATTGCCTACACCATGAATATAAACAGCTGTCATGACCATCATTGGTTTCTTTGATGTAAAAATATCAAATACTTCTGAAAAAGTCTAAATTATTTCATCTGCAATAGTGCTCCATAAGTGAGTAATTAGTCTGGCTTTAGAGATTGTGTCGTTCAGAAGAGTACAAACATAATCATATATATGGCTATTTATTGCAAATCCATATAAAAATATTATCTTAATATACCAATTACTCTATCAAGTAAATGTATTATGAATTAATTTTCACATGGAGTTAACATGTTATTAATGGATACATTTAAAATAGTTTGAATTCAACAGATCGTGGTGTGCCTTAAAAAATGTAGATTATACATTGAGGTCTGCAACATTCTACAACATATTTACAGCCATATTACCATCATTAACTCTTTACAAGTAATCTGTAATTGCATATGTATGTAATGCATGGAAAATCATTCTTTAAGAGAAAGGAAATAGAGGAAGAAAAGGCATTATTTGCAGAATATACTTTTTCTAGGAAATACACCAGAAATCCTAAGTCCAACTACTTTTTCTTGACTCCCTAAACTAATTTTAAAATGTTTGGTATTTACCAAAATGTGTATTATTTCTTCAGGTTTTTTATCATCTACAGGAATCCCATTGACTTCCCTCAGTTCATCACCAACATGAATAAGACCTACAGAAGACAAAGAGGAGTTGTTAACCTGTAGCTATGTATTATGCAAAAAATGCCATTAACATTCAGCTTTTTTCTGCCTTGTTCATGTACTTTAAGCTCTAACTTAAAAGCAGGAATATATGGTGAATACAACAGCTACCGTCCTCACAGATAAGTTTGAGATGGTTGGTTTACTCACCTCCCTTCCTTCCTCCTGAAAATTAGTACCATTTCTCTATGACTTTTCCAGACTTATATGCAGATGTTTGAAAAATGTCTGTGCCAATTCTTTTTCTACTCATACTACTTTCTTATTGCTACACAGCTGCAAGTACTGCAAAGATGACTTGGGCTGTGAGTGCTAATTTGTGGCACAAATGCTTGGTAATTTAACAATGTATATATCTAGATTTACTCCAATACACCATCTAAGTGTGAAACACAGCTGTCTAGATTCCCTTCAGTGAAAAGAGGCACTTTAGGGTACAATTCAGGACCTCTTGTTTGAGTTTTTGCCGACTTTGTGCACCCCAAACGAAACTGGCAGGCAAGGAATGTGCTGGTATTTGGAGAATTACCAGCTGAAACTCCAAATGGACATCCTAATATAAAATAATGCAACTATCCCGAGTTCCTCCATCAGCAGGTTGTAATCGTGGCATATCCCATCATTTCTAAGTAGATGTCTTCAATCGGAAACAAATCATGATACAACAAAAAAAAGAGAAAACCTGGTGTCGGCTAACTCAAAGATACCTGGCTGCAACTGAATTGGGGAAAAAATTCAACACGAATACTTTCAGCAGTATTGCAATATCACTTTGGAAAACTGTCCGCACCCAAAATACTTCTGTTTGTGATAGTGATGGATTTAATTTCTACAAAATATGTCATTTTATCTCATCTTGTTCCGAGTTCTAGAACTTGAATGGCTAGTGCCCAGCAGCAACACCTTACCACTTCTATCTGCAGCTCCTCCACGCATTATCCTGGCCACCACAATTGCACCAGTATGTTCATCCCGTTTAATAGTAGCTCCCTTAGGTAAAAAAAAAGAAAAAAAAAGTTATTTGGTTAATCTCACCATGATTTTAATTCCCTACACTAAAAAACATTTGTTATGTAAAACTGCAAAAAGCTGATATCATATCAATATGTGAATAAGCCAGAAACGATACTTGCTCATGAAAGGAATGTACAAAATACGTTGCTTTATCATCGTTCTCTTAAAATGTGACTTCCATTCAGAAGTAACTCATGCATTCTGTATGTACACAGCTTTGAAAAAAAAGGACAAACAATGGAAAAAGTTTACTTTTCAACTTAATGTTGACTGCAGTGTACCTTACTTGAGTCTGCTGCTAAAACTGTACTAAACTACTGCTGGAAATTGAAAAATTATTGTTCCAACATTAAAAGAGGCCACATGACATACTAGGGGTACAAAGAGTTTTATCTGTGTTCGTAATCGTTGCACTTTACACTCAGAACTGCCTGTACACCCGCTGATCATAATTTTGCTTCACAGTGTTATCAACAAACACACACGAATTTGAGAAACGCCGCTGCACGTCAGGGCTCACCTGGGAGACTGGCGGGACAGAAACGCAGAGGAGGGGAACATTTCCCGGCTTAGCCAGGGCCGTTTTCATACATGACACAAACACAGCACAAGGCATTCGAGTCAAATGACATCATGTAGTTAAATTTCCAGTGAACAGCTGTCTAGATGAGGAAAAATGCCCGTGTAACGAGAACCGCGAGGGCGCGCTGGAAAGAGGCGCAAGGTGACGGGGAAGCAGCAGGCAGCAGCAGGCACGAGGGAGAAGGGAAGGGACGCGGAGGCACGGAGCCGCTGCCTGACTCCTCTCAGGCAGATGGGGAGGAGCGAGGGGGGAAATGCTGGCCCTGCTCTGGAAGACAGAATCCACAAAATTACGAAGGGGATTTTAGCTAGATAAGTTGTACTGTATAATCACCTCCAAAAACGTTATTTGATCCAGTGGTTTTTTTTTTTAAAAACACCACGAAAAACGCACCTCCTGGCCAACAGCTTTTTATCTGTACGTGATTATTTTGTGATGTTAATGCTATTAGTTACCTGCAGCAGCTCTAACTTTGTCAATCAACAGAGATGTTTAGGACTCTGGCAGGTAAGTCAATTTTCTGAAAATTTCCATTATTTGTGATTAGTGAATGAAGAATATTACTTCACCTCTGAGCACAAGACAGTGCTACCTGCACTCTGCCATCACTGGTTAGAATTGCCTTCCATCAGAGAAGTGTTGTGCTTGAAGTAAGGTACATAATTACTTTATAAAGTCCCTTGAATAATTAAATTGTTTTTATAGCTACCTTTCTGTATTTTTTTAGATTGAACATGAACATCATGTTTATCACGACTTCAGTTTTTAAGCGTTTCATGAACATGAAGCTGAAATATGTACAAATGAATAACGGGGAAAGATAGAAATACAACACAAGACATGAAGACAAAAAAGGGAGATTAATTTATAATTTTTTTATAAGCAAGTGGCATTTATTGCAAGTAGAGAAAAATGAAAACAGTCATCACACAATATTCTCTTTGGCTGAGACTTTAACAGTAGCCAGCACTCCACAGCAAAATTGATATGCTGTGTTTGTGTGTTTTATTTTACATGTTAAAATATTAGCATGAAATTCTATCCACAAGCAAAGTAATTCTGCAATTTGCCAGCCTTATTCTTATGTGTTGTTTATAATTGTATCAGTAAGCATTTGTTTGTATTACAGTTTCAAATGAGTCTGAGAGTTTCAAAAAAGATAAAGATTTAGGTGCAGCTAATCTCACTTTAAAAACTCACGATTAGACTTCTGTGCAAAAAGAATTGCATACCATTGGGAAAATATTTAACAATTAAGCATTAAGCATTAACCCCTCTAGCCTATATCTCAATATTAAGTTCCGACCTTGCAGCAACAGCAATTAATTTTAAGTTTATTATTAATAATAAGTATCTGGAAAGTTACATCTGTTTAAAAGTACAAAATGTCTTCTTTCTGAATATATCCATCAAAAATACAAAAGCAACATTAGGATGCTAGAGCCAAATATAAATACAGGAAATTTCCACTATATTGTCAATATAAAACAGAGAATCTCCTAATTAATCATGGGCACACCTGAACAGAAAGGCTTTATGCCTTTTACCTAGAAGTCAACACTATAAAATGCCACCGAATGCAAAAGGCAAGGGATGACTGACAGCCTTCCACCGTGATCAGCCAGCTACCCCAGCCCAGCGCCGATGTCTGAAAAGGGGTACTCCACTTCACTTCGCCTTGTTTTTAGACAGACCCTAGGAAAAAAACTTGTGTGCGATTGAACACCACAGTATTGACCCAGACAGCGTCTGGAAGCAACAATAAGGCTCTCGTGCAAGTGCAACAGTCATTTCATGCTCTATGTGATTACCACTACCGGCACAAAATGAATTTTCCTAGCTCAGATTAACCGATTTGAAAGATACCCCAGCAAAGATAACAGGTAAACTGGAATTTTCAAACAGCACAAAAGCAAGTTCGTAATACAGGGAAACCATTTAACCCCAGTTAGCTCCCTGTCAATAACTCCTCTATGGCAAACTCAAAGTGAATGGGCAGGTCCATGAAAAGCACTATTTGAGAGTTTATGTATTTTTCCTGTATCTATAGTACACAAAGAAAAAAAAGTGTTCCTTAAATTTGCCTTCCCTCTCAATTTAGAACACTTAAAAAGAAATCATCAAACACAAGTGGATTTCTTTTCAAAAACCCAAAGAGCTGATTTTCTGAAAAAGCAGCTTCTCTCATACTGCTGCCAGCCCCGCTTAAACTATGAGGTATATATAATCTGGCAAGAATTTCTCCTTATGAGATGTTCAGCTCCAGTACTTTCGGTTACATGTGCAGCGCAGCTCCTCATTTAGAGCTTTAAAAATGGAAGAAGGTTAGACTGGACCTTGAGAGCTGGAAAATATTTTCAGTGTTGCTAGCCAAAAGTGTAAGTTACCCTAAATGAGACATATACAGATGTAATAGCATAGCTCAGTTTAAAATACTTTTGAAGGGAAAAATAAGGAGTTTGGGAGCCATATGGTGATCAGACTGAGAAAATGTTTAAAGGTATACCATGCAAAAGCACTAAAAGTAATACAAGCTCCTTCAGCAAGGCTCTTTCACTGGATTTTGGGTTGGTGTTTTTTTGGTTTTGGGTTGTTTTATTTTTTCATTTTTAATGTAGTAACACTGATGGGTGAGCATCACTCAGGGTTTCGCAGATGTGAGCTTTATCAGTTCATCCATTTATCTGCTGGTTCCAGAATATTAAAAATAAAGACTTACAATGTTTAAGAAAGAAAGACTAGCCTGTAAAATAAATTATTAATAAGAGAGTTTGAGACATCAGTAATATTTTTGCATACCTTTGTGTTAAACAAAAGCACATGCAGATGTTGAATGCAAATAAGTATTTCAATAAGCCTTATTTTAATTTATTCTCTATTGAAAATGCAAATACAAACATCCATTACCTGCCTTACAGTGAAGAGTTATTTAAATGTTGATGCCCACATACATGCAGACTATGCACACTAAAACTGTCCCTACACCCAAATTAATCCCACCTATAAAATAATTGGGTTCAATAACTAATCAGAACTGAGCTATGGGGACTCAGAGTGAGAGGTAAGCAAGAGCTGTAGAATCTGCATGGGCAGAACATGTAAACAAATTTTAAATCACCAGAATTCCCTTCACCCAAATTCAGCTATGGAAATCAGGTATCTAGCTCAAGCCAGGTGTCTAGGCTCCTCCTATAGTAATGAAAAGAAATAGGCAGCTCCAGAGAATGAATCATCCTTTCATTAAGGCAGGCATCTTAAATAGATGGCATGGTTCATTCTCTGGAGCTGCCTGTTGTTCTCTTGACTACAGACAAAGCATAGAGATTAGTTTTCAAATGGCTAAACTTATGTGAAATGAATCTGTGTGACAAAGGAGCAACCATTTTAACGTGAAGCAGCATCCAATTCAGAATAACTGCATGACAGCGGTAACAAACCTGGAATATCACTTGGGAGCTGGAAGTACTGAGAAGCCAGGAACTGAACTCTTGGTAGCGTGGTTGCGCATCTCTGATATCAGGAATGCTAACCAGAAACATGGCAGTGGCTGAAAAAGTCCTTGGAGAGGCAGGTGTAAGTAAAAACCCTCCAAGTTATCTGATAAAAAGCCTAATTATAGCCAGGTGAATTTCGGACTATCTCTGAAAAGAGATGTTTCTACTTCTCTTTACATAAGTTTTCAGAGATGTTCTAAATTACTTTGTTCAGATAAAACCTAACACAATTTCACTTAGCTTGAGTGAGACACTACTAGAATGGCATTTGCTATTAGAGCATTTAGGAAAAAAAAAAACTGTGGAAGGATCAACAAAAAGTTTAAATCATCTCTTCCAGAAAACTGGAGGAAAGTTCAGCACTGACTTCTGAACTGATGAAATCTGGCAAATAGAAGGCTCTCCCACAAACCATGTGTTTCCCTCTCTTTTGAGATGATTACTCCTGGGAACTCAGGCTTCATTAATATGTGATTAACATCAGCTCAGAACACTGGTGAGGTGCTTAAGTTAGAGAAAAGCACGAAAAAGTACAAGAGGAAATGTGGTGCAGTTTTATATAAAAATGGTCACTAGATATATTATTCCAAAGAAGTTAAGAGAGTGCCTAATCTGCTTCACAGGGAGTACTGTTGAAAGTCATCCAAAGGAGACATCCAATTCAAGAATGTCCAAGGTGCGCAACTGATGTAAAGCTTACTGCTGTGCAGAAAAACAATCTCTACTGTTTGTGTACAAACAGAGAAGAAGAATGTACCTGGGGAGAAAGCAAAGTTCAAAGAACTCAGTGTCTTCAAGTCAAGAAACCAGACAATCTCCATCCCAGGAAAAAATGTTGTATGGTACCTCCAATCTCAAGTTCAGTAGCAAGAATTCTGATATCATGATGCAAGTGGATGTCAGACTTTTTGACTGGAGGATAGCAAATAGATAAACTGAACAAGGAGACACTCTCTGATCTGTACGAAGAATATCCAAGACTTCAGAACAAGCTTTGAAGGAAAAGCCATTAAAAGACATGAAATAAATAGATAATGAAATATTAAATATTCTAGTAAACATAGATCATGGCATATCCTTTCCTTAATAAAATGAATTCAGGAAGCATAAATGCAGTAGATCTAATGTACCTAGTATAAACCTGTCTATTTATTCTACGTGCCGTATTTTGGTGAGACCTTATCTGCATTACTATCCATGTTTCTTCTCACCCCTACCTAAGGGGGAAAAAAAATCTAGGGACGACAAAGACACAAATAATAGGTTTGTTATGTATTGCGGTGATGATGTCATAATAAGTCACTATCAATCTGCCACAAAGAAATTAATGCTTGAGGTTAACATTAATAATGTTAAAAAGGATTGAAGGTGGGTTATGGAAGAGGAGGAGGACTATGCTACTCTTTGAAGTCTTCCTGGAGAACAAGTAACATGCAAAAGAGAACGCACCACAAGCTCTTCTCTGACAAAAATGAAACGTGAAGACAGGCTGGGGTTTTGGAAAGACCACAGATACTCTTTTCCCATACAGATAAGGTACAATCTTAGAAACATTGGTTGAAGGGCAGCTTTTGGAAGTCATTCAGGCCAATCTCCTGCTCAGGGCAGGACTCCTGTCAATGCCACATCGGATCAGCCATTGCCTTATGGTATACGTTGGAGATTCCACATCTCCGGTTAGTCTGCTCCAGAGCTAGATTTCCTCCCTAATGAAATACCTCTGTTAATTCTCAGTCTAAATCTCCAAGAGCTGCAACTTGTGGCCACTGCCCCGTGTTTTAGCATCTTTCACTCTGAGAAAATTTTGACTGTACTGTCCTCGTGAGCTCCCTACTCTCAAGTAGTTGTAGGCTGCAATTAGCTGCCACCCTTTGCCTATTCCTAGTAATTCCTAGATTCCATTATAAGGCTGTTTTCACCTTGGTAAATAAACTAAGCAGTCTTAAACTGAAGAACTGAGTTCTCTCCTATTTTTATATTTTCCATGGCTGCCATCCTGACTAGTAAAAGAAAGTTCTAAAAAAACCTTCTCTGTTACCTCCTTAGCACAAGAGTTGTGCTAAGTATGGATGCACCTTTTAAGAGATTGTATTGGCTTTGGTAGGATAGAGTTAATTTTCTTCATGGTAGCTCATATAGTGCTATATTTTAGGTTTGTGATGAAAACAGTGTTGATAATGCAGGGATGTTTTCGTTATTGCTGAGCAGTGCTTACACACAGTCAAGGCCTTTTCTGCTTCTCACACCACCCCACCGGCAAGTAGGCTGGGGGTGCACAGGAAACTGGGAGGGGACACAGCTGGGACAGCTGACCCCAACTGACCAAAGGGATATTCAATACCATATGACGTCATGCTCAGCATATAAAGCTGGGGGAAGAAAAAGGAAAGGGGGGGGACACATTTGGAGTGATGGCGTTTGTCTTCCCAAGTAACGGTTACACGTGATGGAGCTCTGCTCTCCTGGAGATGGCTGAACACCTGCCTGCCCATGGAAGCAGTGAATGAATTCCTTGTTTTACTTTGCTTGCACGCGTGGGTTTTGCTTTGCCTATTAAACTGCCCTGATATCAACCCATGAGTTTTCTCATCCTTTAATCCTTCTGATTCTCTCCCTCATCCCACTGGGGAAAAGTGAGCAAGCGGCTGCGTGGGGCTGAGCTGCCAGCTGGGGTTAAACCACAACAGACACACAGCTATCTGGAAGAGGTCAGTATCCCACCAGACTGAATAGGCAAGAGCGGAAGTTGAAGAACGGTCCTGGGATAACCTTCGGCTTAGGCAACCCTGTTTGTCCCTTTAAGAGGGCTTAAAATCTCAAAATCCAATATACAATTTATCTCTCTCATGTAAGTTTTCAGAAAATCTCTCAGTTTTGTTTTCAAAGTTGCTATTTATCCAATCCATTCTGAGATACTATTAACTTACAGTATTTAACTCGCAAAAGTGTTACTAGCAAATCACGTTTGAAATATGAAACTATGTACATTAAGATTTTTATTAAGATTTTTAGGAAAAATTCAAGAAAAAACAAGGGTGTTTTCATTAACACTAAAACTAAGCTGCTCAATTAGAATTCATTTCATACACTATGTTCAAATTTCTCCATTCCTTTCAGAATTAATATTCTTTCTGATTCTAAATCCTAAAGCAAGTTTGTTTTTGTCCTCAAAGAATTTCTTTAATTAAAAAAAAAGGAAAGCTTAAAGCTGTGATTTAAATATTTGGAAAACAAAAAGGTTTGATATGTTAAAACAAAGTCAAAACTTTCCATATGGTCAAACTTTTAATTATGCCCATGGGCACCTACAGTCAGTAAATACCAAAACTTATTTCTTGTTTATTGATGCCAGAAATCCATCAAGAATAAGAATGATAGTATGATATCTACTGTGGGACAAGCTACCCCTATGTAACAGAGGCATCGCTCTCCCACTGTCATCTCAAGTACAAAATCACGGCTTTCTCAAAGTAACTTTGCAGATATTTCTTCAGGCTTGCTATCCATTAAAACAAATATCCAGTATAACATAAAACAAAGCTTTTACTGGTTTGCAGGAGAAAAAGAATATAGTTAAATTTTATACAAGATGACTCCCACTCTACAGCAAATAAAAACAACCAAATCAGTAAAGCATTTTAATATTCTTGTAATACAACCTAGGTTTAGTCCTTTCATTTTTCCAGATATCCCCATGAAGATATTAACTTTCTAGTATTCATAATCCAAACTACAACAACAGACATCTTAAATTTGCCCAGATTTCAATTCAAGTATTTTAAAATATGTTTTTATGCTTTATTTTCAGTGTATCAAAAGGTCAAATTTTTTACACGAATGCTAACGGGCACAGTTCACAACAAAGGTCAAGATTACTTTGGGGATTCATTCTCCGCCTCTCATTTTAAAACAAGTTCATGATTTGAATTCAAGATAAAAGATGGATATAAATGCTCAGACTGGCCAACGTATGTAATGCTCAAACACCATGAATGAACAAATTCTTATTATTCATTTCATATGCTTTAGTAATAATGACTGAGAATGGAAGTCACAAGGGTATTATTGAACATTATGAATAAACATGCGTAATGTCCGTCTATCCACATTTCAAGTTACTGTCACCCATTCATGTTCACAATCTAAGAACTCCCCACCCTGTGCACAAACACAAAACCCCAAAATAAAAGACAGGGTTACTTACCAATGGTTCCCTGTTTTTGACAAGCCTGATTATTTTAACTGAATCTTCTTCCTCATCAATATCATCAGGCATGGGGGGCAAGACAGGATCGTAGTTCTTCTGAGCAACAGTATCATGTACAGAGAGCAAAGCCTGGAAACATTAATAGTCAGTATATTATTGGGTATCTGAAAAGTTTATGAAAGACAAAGCAGAGGATATTATTTATAGCCTGACTCTACTAATGTGATGCATGTAGATTGAATTTAATTCTTGTATACAGTTTTAACACGTCAAACTGATGAAACAACTCCATAAAGTGTATGTTTTCATATATACAATGTATGCATCTAGTAAACTGTGAATTCAGAACAGTGTCTTCAGACACATGAAATACCAAGTGCTTTGCACATTAGCTTGAAATAACAAGAATTATGAACAGGAGAAAACCTAAGTCTCCTAAAGTAAGAACATCATTCTACTTGTCCTAGAAAAAAAAGTTTCTTCAATACAGCAAGCAGTCCTATGAAACAAATAAGCAACATAAGCATCTTCCAGTGCTTCTGTTGGAGCATGAGATGCATGACATTACGCTGTTGCCCAACTATCCCCTTCAGAAGAGCTCTGGAAGGTTATCTGGTTACTGGATCCTTTTCATAATAGTCCTGTTTCAGACGAGCTCCAAATTATCTCTGGAATTTTTAATTCATTGTGGAATTCATGATTGAGATTGAGGAACATACTGCTGAAACGATTTGGTTTGGGCTGGTGCTTATTAACCACCTGTCACATGTCTTGCCTCCTTCCTTTCTCCGTTGCTTCTCCAGTTCATGCATAGCTTAAGCAATAGATTTTTCAAAGAAAAGCCTAACAAAGCCTGACAAAATGTTCACTCGCAAAAACAAAATAATTTTTGAACTTGCAGAAATTAAAAAAATCTTGAAAGTCAAAGGAAATTAGAAAGCTCATTCTCCTAAGGCTCTAGAAAAATCTCAGCTATAATCTAAAATTCACAGCTTTTTGTAGATACAGAACTCTCTTCTATTTTGAAAAGTCCTCATTATTTGTAACAACCGTTCTTCACCAGTCTAAAAGGTAAGTAATGCTTTTACTTTTGTAGTCAAAACTATGCGTTATAGCAAGAATAGCAGCAAGAGCCATACATATAATTCTATGTACTGTTGGTTCTGTTTTTAAGTAGTTGCTTCTAAATACTTGAATATTTTACATTTTGACCTGATATTTTTTTCCCAAAGAGTCAATATTACAGAAGTTGTAGTCTGAAGAGCAGAAGTAATTTGCAAATCGATAACCTTCCCGACAACAAAAATAAAGCATTTTGGAAAATCTTGAGGTGTTTAGGATAAAGCAGAACATATCAATGTTGTTGACATGGATGATATCAGAAGGTATCAATGACTGTAATAATGAATCTATTATAACAATTACAATAATCATTAAGAAGAAGCTCTGTAATAAAGAACAGAAAATGGCTACATTTCTTTGATATCAGTTTACTTGCTACTTAATATATGGCAGATAATATTTGAGTACACAAGTGACCAGAAACTGTATGTTCTCAAGGATGATGCAGATGTTTTAAAAAAGCATGACACTTCCATTACACTATTCCAGGATTTTTTTTCTGAGCCAAGGAGAATGTAACAAGAGAAAACAATTTCCAGGCAATGCCACAGGCTATCATGTCAAAAGCAGAAGGCAAAGGGTGTATGGTAATCTTGAAATTCTGAAGTTTAAATTTTAAATTAGGTCTTCAACAAAATAAACACAGAGGAAGATCATGTTTACTTCATGAGAATTTGCTATTGTTTCACTAATTTGTACACATACTGTGCAATTTGATAAAAACATTTCAACACACTAATTATTTCTAGGTTTCTTCCCAAGACACAGCTATGAACTTATACTATTTACCATCAGAAATTACTAGATCCCTCCCACCAAAGATTAATTTTACTTTAGATCTGAACTAAAAACCTCAGGCTAGCAATTATGGTTCCTCCTGAAATGCGTATTATGAAGCATTACATACGTAAAAGCCATGCAATCACATGCAGTCCTCTTAAGATATATGTGAAATATCAAAGATAAACTAAAACAAAAGTAGTGTTTGCTTTTACTTCAGGCTACTTACAGTAAAGACTTCTAAAACTAGTCTTCTGCAATTACGTTTTTCCACATAAAGCTAGGGCACATTCATGGACTGGTTCTATTTAATGAGGTTCTATATTGCAGTTTAAAAACAATCAGGCAGATAGAGAAAACAGATGAAAATAATCTAAAGCACCACTTCCAGAGTAAAAGGCAGCAACTTAAAACATGTTCAGAAGAACCTACCCTTGACAATGAAACTTGCAAAACAGATTCTCTCCACTACTACACCGAATTATTCCACCAGTGTTAATAAGATACCTCCCTGCTCTGACTGCCAGATCAGGCTCCTGGACACTGCGTGCAAAACAACGATGCAGCTCAAGTAGTGTAAACCAATGCCAATCAATGTCTGGTATTTATGATGCTTTTCTTCACTCACAACAACTGGAACTTATCAACCCCCTCCCTCCTCCTCTTCCCAAAAAATGTATTAAACCACAATGTACTACGGTTTTCAATATAAGAATTTTTCCCCAAACTCTAGTACTACTTTGTCTCAGTGCAAAGATGCATATTTTAGGTAAGAGTATGAACGCCAGAAATTATGTGTCTCTTCTCAGTCAAGCTTCCAGAAGAACTTCTGTCATGACGGACTTGTTTATGCTGCACACTGAACATGCTAAGATTTCTTTCCTGCTTGTCTTCCATCATTGCTTCTTTTAACACACTACTCTCTGTCCACTCTAGTTGTTCTTGAAATAGTCAGCAGCATAGACACCGGGAAATAATTAGTCTGCAACCAACACTTACAAAGCCATTTTGATTTCACTTACTGTATTCAACTAGAATTGATCAGATCCTGTCCTTGAGAGAACTTCCACATTCCGAACACATGACAAAATGACCACGTTCACAGAGTAAAAGGACATTTCTTCAGCAGCTTCTTTGTACCGTGCAATTAATATAATGCATGCTTAGTCCAAAAAACTATGTATCAGACTAGACATCTACAGAAAAGTTTGGGATTTTTTTAAAAAGCAAACACATTACAAGTGCCAAGAAATAAAACTTGGATCCTATGATGAACAAGATTTACCCAGAATAATGTGCAGTAAATGTACAAGGCAATGCAAAGGCAGTAATGTTCTCTTTTTGTATGTAAGAAGCGATCAACTCATACACTTCTGTGGTACTAGTTTTTACCTGTCACAAGAAACTGCAAGAAGTGCAGATAATTTTTTTTTTAATGTTTTGGTTTTGTTTTCAAATACACAGCTCTTCAGAACTATGCATGTATGATCCAAGATTTGGGTCGTATATTTAAGCACCTCTGGAGAAAAAGATTTTATTTCAGCTCTAAGTTCTATGCTTATGATTCACTAATATAAACATGGTCCATATTTAGAACTTGAAAGAAGGTATGATTCAAACTCCTGCACTACCTAAATATAAATATTGATGTTCAGCTAAATTCTTAGACATGATCTAGCTGGAAATGAATACTTTCATCAGACCTCTGAAAAGTCTAATAACTAGTCCTGTATTTTTCATATTAAAGCTATCACTGATCATTTCACAGTTTATAAATTGAAATTTTACACTATCAGCTTACACAAAGAAAATCTGACATTGGAAACATTCAAAGTTCTTTTTCTTAAACTATTCTGAAACTTTAAATGTTTATTTAAATTGAGAATGTTATTAATGAAAACAGTTCTATATTTTGAAAAATGTGTATCATGTAGCTACACCGACTACATTTTTGCTCCTCTAAAACAATGACAATTTTTTTTTTTTTGCTTCTGTTTATATTTTGAGATCTGTAAGAATAAAAATACCCCAGGTAGCCCCTGACTCATGAACACAGCTCCTTATGTTTTTAAAATCTCATTTAAAAAACAAACAAACAAACAAAAAACCCCTCAATTTAAGCTTTACTTTTAGAAATATTTTGCATTTACTATTCTAGAAAAACATTTTACAGAACAGTAAGTTAAATAAAGAAGCAAGACAGAACAGACAAAGAAACAAAAGCAGCCCCTTTCATCATGGTACTGGAAACAAGAAGATTAGAAAAGTAAATAGTTAGTAGTCAAGATTATTGACATAAAATTTCTAGGCACTAAAACCAACCTTTATGAAAGCCAACAGCTGCAGCAGACTGCAACACTGCCAGCCCAGCCGCTGGTCACCTTGCCTATGGAGTAGATTACTGCCCTGGCAGAGTCAGCAAAATAGAACAAAACAGCCCATGACTTTGCTGTCCCAGTCCACAGCTTGGATCATTAGCACTGGTCACCTTCTCTGGCAGTTCAGCTTGAACTCCATCAGGTAAGACAGAGACTTTTTCCCACCTCTTTGCTTTGCTATGGTGACAGTAACTTCCGCTGAGGCTGGCACGGAGAAGTTACACTGGAGGAGAAAAGTAACTTCAGCAACCACAGAAACGTGCCCCTGAACTCACCTGGCAGAGCTCATCCTCCAGAAACCTCTAGCCATATTGCATTTTTCTTTGTGATACGGTTACAGAAGAAATACAAAAAGACAAGCTAAAAATGTTGGTGGAGAAAATTATTCACGACTGGAAAGGCTGATTGATAAGTAACTTGCATAAAGTTAAAATCAAGTGAGTGAAGTCATCTAGTGACAGATATCAAAGAAGGAAAACTGAAAGAGCTGGGAGGAGGCTGAAGCCACTGAAGAAAAGACCATCAAGAGCAACAGCCAAACATGTGCAAGAATTTAGAAAGCATGAGAATAAAACCAGCAGAAAGCTGTAGCATAATGGTGTTGGCATACAGGCTATAGGCACAAAAAAGCAATTTGACTTGAGAACAGTTTGGAGAAGAAAGAGATAAAAAGACGAGGTTTCAGAATCGAGCTATACATTTAAGAACAAACGGTAAGCAGCACAAAATCAATAGGGAAAAGGGGAGATAAGAATTTAGATAAGTGGGGTGTCGGGTGAGACCAACCTTCCTTTTTTCTACAGGAGAATTAGTCTTTAAATCTACTATCTTGAGTACATAAGTGTCCTGGTTTCAGCCAGGATGGAGCTGGTTTTCTTCGCAGAGGCTGGTGCGGGACTGTGTTTTGGATTTGGGATGAGAAGCTGTTGATAGTGTGCTGATGTTTTGGGTTGCTGCTGAGCAGCCAAGGACAGTCCAGCTTCTTGTGCTGGCCTTCCAGCGAGTAGGCTGGGGGTGCACGGGGAGCTGGGAGGGGACACAGCCGGGACAGCTGACCCAGACTGGCCAAAGAGATATTCCCTACCACACAACGTCATGCCCAGTACATAAACTGGAGTTGGCCGGGGGGCGGAAATCGCTGCTCGGGGACGGGCTGTCGATCACGGGGTGGTGAGCAATTGCTGTATTGGGCATCACTTGTTCTTGTACATTCCTTTGTTGGTATTATCATTGTTGTTTCCTTCTTTTTTTCCTGTCCTATTAAACCGTGTTTATCTCAACCCACGAGTTTTTTTTTTTTTCCCAATTCTCTTCCCCGTCCCACTGCGGGAGGGGGAGTGAGCGAGCAGCTGCGTGGTGCTTAGTTGCCGGCTGGGGCTAAACCACGACAATAAGCTAGATTTTATGTTGATGTACTGATGAATCCCACTCTCCAGCAAACGGGTGGTAAAACAGCCATCAGCGAAGGGCAGCACATGGCAGTGTCCTGGCCACCAGCACTGCCTGCTGCGGGAGCACCTGCAACCCCCACCCCAATGCAAGGGGTTAACTAGATAGCAAGAGCGCAGGTAAGAACGGGCATCTCAACCAACAGATAAGGGCAACTACACTAGCTGAACTCTCCAGCTCGGCTAAAGCACGAAGTATAATCTAGAAGCAACAAAACTATAGGCAGGACGAACTCGGTACTGCTGCTGAAGCGGCTAGAGGATGGCTGGGGTAACAGTAGGACTGAATTTTATTTTTTGGCTGTAGAACCAGTAAGTGAGTACGCAAGCTACAGTAACCACTTATCAGGCAGAAAAGTAATATTATTCCTCTGAAGGTGCAATAATCTAATTACTTTTCTACAAAAATCTGAGATATTCTGTTCTAAACTAAATTCCCAAGTAAATATGTACAGTATATAATGTTAAAGAAATCAGTTAACTTCCAAAGAAATCAACACGTTTTTCCTTTTGCTACTGAAAATCATTTACACTATTCATTTGACATAAGCAAAAAACCTTTGACAGTGACAGTAAGAAAAATTGAATAAGGTCCTTTAAATTAAGCATGATTTTCAGTTTGTAATCAGGAAACCAATGTGTGCACTAATTCATGGGAAAAAAAATCAGCGTTCATTTATTTATTTCCATCCTTTAAATATTATGGTTTTCCTATATATTCTCTATAAATTCCCTAGAAATTATATATTGCATGAGAAGACAGCAGTTAGGTATGCACAAAAGAGAAAAGACATTCCATGCTTGCAACTATCCCATCTGTACTTAAACCAGAGTTGCCCTCTAGTTCAAGCTTGTCCAGCTGGCAATTAAATCCTTTTCTCTTCCAATTTGACTTTGATGCAGTTGGGTCACAGTAGAGATTCAAAATATTGAAAACACATACTGTTCATGTGTGGTTTTGTGTTCTTAATATCTACCATATATTAATGTTCTTAGCATAGCAACATCTCAGTTGGATCAGTATTCAGTATATATTACTTCTTCCTCTTTGCTATGGTGGATTTTATTCATGACTATATGAACTTCCTTTCACAAAAGGGTAATTTCCTTGACTGAATACACAGTTTCTTGATTTCAGATTCACCAGTCTGAACTGATGGGTTTACCTGCAGCTGGTAGCCAGACGGCAACAGCCAACAGAAAAGTGAACTTTCCGCACCTTCAGACTCCTACTTCCTCTGGCTCATTGTTCGCAGCCCCTGGAGACGTTTCCAAAGTCAAACTATTCTCAGTGTTCACAGAAACACAGAGCCCATCCGTGTCATCTGGTAAAGGTGTTAATATTCTTCCAGATGACAGCCCTATGTTTTTCCTCAGCAGTGGATAATGGCAGGGTAAGCTCTGATTTTAAATCAATGGTGAAGAATCTGAACGAAATCTCTTTTATGTTCGCAACGTGATTCATGTAGCTGAAGTGAAACTTTAAGTCCTATTTACGTAACTTTCAAGAGCACAAATAGATCGTTTTCAGAGTGGAAAACACCGAGACAGGAACACTCTTCCTTGATCAATTCCTTTTCTGAAGAAGTGGCAGCATCCTGACAATACTAAGTGTCTACAGCAGTAGCATGCATCTTTTCTTCGTTGAAAATCATCTGAAGACCCAGAAACCAAATGAAAATATAAGTCAAAGAAAAGTAAAAGCTGAGGTTGCAGTTGCCCTTTCTGAAAAAGTGTCTTTTAGAAATGACACAGCCTTTTTATGACAACAGCATGATGTCTAAAGTCTTAAAAAGAAAAAAAATCTACTGATCCATAAGGTTAAGAGAATCTGGATATATTAAGGTATATAGAGGACAGGGACATGATTCGAGACAGCCAGTATGCCTTCACCAGGGGCAAGTCCTGTCTGATCCACCTAGTGGCCTTCTGTAATGGAGTGACTACATCAGTGGACAAGGGAAGAGCTACCAATATCATCTATCTGGACTTCTGTAAGGCCTTTGACACGGTCTCCCACAACATCCTTCTCTCTAAATTGGAGAGATATGGATTGGATGGGTGGACTGTTTGGTGGATGAGGAATTGGTTGGATTGTCACATCCAGAGGGTAATGGTCAACGGCTCAATGTCCAGATAGAGATCAGTGATGAGTGGTGTTCCTCAGGGTACATATTGGGACCAGTACTCTTTAATACCTTCATCAAGGACCTAGACAGTGGGATCAAGCGCACCCTCAGCAAGTTTCCAGATGACAACAAGCTGAGTGGTGCAGTTGACACACCTGAGAGATGGGATGTCATCCAGAGGGACCTGCACAAGCTCAAGGAATGGGTCTGTGTGAATCTCATGAGGTTTAACAAGGCCAACTGTAGGGTCCTGCACCTCGGTTGGGACAACCCCCGGTTATTAATACAGGCTGGAGGATGAAGGGATTGAGACCAGCCCTGCCAAGGAGGACTTGGGGGTACTGGTGGATGAAGAGCTGGACATGAGCTGTCAATGTGCTCAGAGGGCCAAGCCTGTCCTGGGCTGCATCCAAAGAAGCGTGGCCAGCAGGTCGAGGGAGGGGATTCTGCCCCTCTACTCTACTCTGGGGAGACTCCAACTGGAGTCCTGCATCCAGCTCTGGAGCCCTCAGCACAGGAAAGACAGGGACCTGTTGGAGTGGGTCCACAGGAAAGCCACCAAAATGATCAGAGGGATGGAACACCTCTCCTATGTGGACAGGCTGAGAAAGTTGGGGTTGTTCAGCCTGGAGAAGAGAAGGCTCCGGGGAGACCTTATTGCAGCCTTCGAGTACTTCAAGGGGGCCTAGAAGAAAGATGGGGACAGACTTTTTAGCAGGGCCTCTTGCAATAGGACAAAGGGTAACCGTTTTAAACTAAAAGAGGGCAGATTTCGATTTCAACTAGATAGAAGGAAGAAATTTTTGACAATGAAGGTGGTGAAACCCTGGCACAGGTTGCCCAGAGAGGTGGGAGATGCCCCATCCCTGGACACATTCCAGGTCAGGTTGGATGAGGCTCTGAGCAACCTGATCTAGTTGAAGATGTCCCTGCTCATTGCAGGGAGCGTGGACTAGGTGACCTTTAAAGGTCCTTTCCAATGCAATCCATTCTACGATTCTATGATTATATACTTAATTCCTTCAGAAAATAGTAACATACCTGTTTACGATAAGGAGGTCTTAAATACAGAGCACTCATACGATATGGACACCTAACTAAAAATATTGAAGCAGTTTAGTTTTTAAGTTGATTACTTTTGCCTGCTTTGGATCTTTCCTGTACTGAACAGTAGAAATAGTATTTCCATATATCAATTGCCCTAAGTGCAGATATAATTCTGGAGAACTGAAAAGCTGCAGTGAGTATTATCTTCACCATTACATATAAGTAAATCTTCTATAAGTACTTAATAAAGATTTATAAAATATTAAAATAGATGTGGTGCGATAGAATAAATCCTGCCTCTTAAATAGTAACATTCTTTTTAAAAGGCCAGCAAAATAGCAAGCGTCTGCACGTTGCTTAGCTGTCGGTTGGGGTTAAACCACGACACAGGTATAAGAAAAAAGCTTACAATTTTCCAAACTATTTGTGATAAAGGTACTTATAGATTTATGAGTTACATAGTCACAGGAAAAGAGTCTTGCCACTGACTAGAAATACAAAAATAAGCAGAAAGTGGAAAAAAAATTATTACGAGACCATACTGGGTCCCTATTGAAGATTCATTAGTGAACTAGAAAAGAGGAGACTGTTGAATAAGTGAATGGAGAGTTCAAATAGAATATGGTCTGGCAAATGCAAGGGAAAAGCACCACTGAAGGAAAAAGCAGCATAAAAAGATGACAACTAAAAAAGGGACTATTTGCTTCATATTGTGCAGGTCTCCATTTTCACTATCTGAATAGAATTGTTACTTGATGGGATGTGATTTTATCCATAGCGATTTTTTCCTCCTCCTAAATTACCATATCTAGTAATATTGCCAAAGTTAATGTGTTGTACGTGAGTGCTATAGTTACGTGTATGCAATTCAACATTCTTACATGGGTTAGAGTTGGTTCCTTCACATGGGTACGTCTGTATATATTAGCAAAGAATTTCTTTGATTTATTTTTCAAATCTTTTCTTTTCTGCTGCCAACCTGCCTTCCTTCATTTTTATTACATCATTCACTTTGTTTTATTGTATGTTGGCTGCTAGCAAGCATTCTCATACGCACACGTGTGAGAAGATTGACAGACAAGCTGCCCGTTGGACATCATCTGAGTTATCAAGAGACAGACCTGAAAAGCAATTCCAGGGTAATGCGATGGTTGTTACTTAAATATCTTCATGCAGTATTCTTTCATCTCCTTTATATAATTTTATATCTATGCTTACGATATGTTGTATATTGTTATATGTATGCTCTGTCAGCTCCTACCACATTAAGAGTGTGCCACAACTGCTTTCTGATTTTCTTTGCCTGTCAGGTGTGAAAAATCAAGCCTTTTCTTGCTGTTTTTGCAAGGACTTTTTTAACTTGTTCCAGTAACAGGGACATTCCAAAAACAAAGACAGCAACATATTGTCCCAGTGCTCCCCACCCAAAACCAAGTTTTTTATAAAAAACTCCTTTGAATCAGGGGTGCAAGTGGAAATGGAATTAGGAAGTCAAGGCCTGAAGCTGGAAAGGGTTAAGAATAAAACTATTTTTCCTCTAATAAGGTTGCCATAATGATGATGGAGGGCTTCCCAAAGTGGCAAATAGTTTAAAGGCAGGAAACACTGGGCAGAAGGATCTCATTTGCTTGCCAGCAAAAGTTCTCCCCAGCTCTGTTCCTTCTCCCCCAGCTTCACAGCTGGTATGCTCAGAACACCTCTGGGTGATCCATCAACCAGCATTATCAAACCATCGGTGCTGTGGTCCTTGCTTCTTGTTGTGATAATTTGGGTATGTTACTTAGGTGGCAAATAAATATTTCTCTCTCACTGCTGGTACTTCACAGCATACCATCAAAAATCAAGCAGGCTTTTGCTGATTTACAAATTAGTGGCACCTGATTTTACAAATGAGGATTAGCTAGGTGACTTTTCAGTTGACATATGAAATACAGTGTACTCCAGCTCACCATATTAATAAAATTAAACTAGTTTATACAGCAAAGTATCTTAATATAAGAGCAGAACTCCTGTAATCGGCTCAACCAGCAAACCTCAAGGACTACAGATGAGTAAGTAGTTATAAATCATGGGAAACGATGCTTCCTGAACACATATTGTAGTCTGTGTTACCATGTGTGAGAATGAATATTCCATAAAGAGGAGAGGAATGGTCTCCAAGGACATGAGCAAAAATAGAACACATAGGTGTATTTGAGAAGGCAGGTCTCTAAAGGGACAGGGCCAAAAGGTCCTCCGAGAGCTTGAGATACAGTAACAGCTCAAATGTAGCTCAGATGTTAACTGACCTAAAATTTGTATTGGGTTTTCCAGATGCAAAACCCAGTTGTAGACAAATCCCAACAATTTCCAATGGAAAATGTTGACTTTGCAAAACGCATGTATTTCAATGAAAAAGCCCTGATAGAAAATCCTCAGCGAGTCTAATTACAAAGCAAATGTTGGAAAGAGGACAAAGTTTAGATTAAAGTTTTTTTAATTACATGTTACAAGAAATGCTTCATTAACCTTTCAAAGTAAAAACAGATTTTGGTTTATATTATTATAGCACAATATTTTCTTTGAGTGCTTTGTATTTTAAAGTTCTTATAGAAAAATGCCTGCTGTTTCTTACACAGTAAATTATATTGTCATTTTTTGCCAGTGACTGTAAGGCAGCTTTAGAAGGCTCTGCTGATAAAGGCTTAAAATGTTTTTTTAAGATAACAAGTAGCACTTTGATCAGAATAGTCTATTAGGCCACTGTGCAAAGCTAGCACAGTGGGATTAAGGGGACAATATTAACAATATTAACACAATATTAAGGGGAAAAAAGCCTCCTGTAAGAGAGATGTTTACGTTGTGTATTTACAGCACACATTAACTTTAATGTTGTCATTAGGCAAGGAAGCTAAGGGACTGGATGAAAGTATCAGCAGTTGTTTATGAAATAAAAGCTAGAATTTACAAAATTCCCAGAAAATACAAGAAAAACAGAACAAGATAGGACAACAGAAAAGGTATGCTTCAGGCTAAAAGCAGCACTATTTCTTTTTTAAAAGAAACATAAACAAATATAGGAAACATTAATATAAAGAACAAAGTGCTCTGGTTTCATTATCTGCAGTTTTAGTTTTGTTTAGCTCATGGTTCTATTCTGAAGGAAAGCCAAGGAGGTACTTACCAGATGAAAATGTTTACAAACACAAATTTTTTATGCTTTGTGAAACTGAAAGTCAAGTACACCTCAAATGAATTGCAAATAAAACAGCAAACATAAATCCTATTTACAATTTTCTGGTGTATGCATCTTTGCCATTTGAAAGCGATTTTAAAAAAACCTGAAAACAACTTAGAGAATCTGTATTTTCTCGGAACAGCACACTGAAGTTGTCCATGGATAAGTTAATCTGAAAACATTCCTAGTCATACGAAAGCGGTTTTCCCTTCACTCTGCAAGTTATCTTAAAATTACTTCCAAAATTCTATTCATTCTACAGTAATGAAAGAGAAGCCAAGAAAAATACTTCAAGGTTGTCCACCGCTTGTTCCCTCTACGGCTACAAATACAGCACCCAAAGCGATCCAAATACTTTACATTCTTGTGTACCATGATGCACTGAAGTCATTCACAGTCCTGCCTTGTGCCCTTGTTTAGGCACCTGGTTTATGTTTCAGACTAGCAGCTGGCAAACCTTTCAGAGCACATAAACGGAAGATATACTCCACTGAAACAGGCAGAACCACCACTGGCATCCTTAGGAGGCTAAAAAAAAAGCTTAATTTCCTCTGCGTTGTTAAGAGGTATAAACATCCTTCAGAATAGTTTTAGCACAGTGGCATAAGCTTTTAAAATAATTATTGTTCTGCCCATTACACTGACGACCACAAAGGACATACTTTATATGAACTTAAAAACACACTAAATCTTTTTAAAAACAAACTAAGTTTACCCTAATAGGGATTAACTTCAAATGGTAAATTGCTCATTACAATATGTAATGATCAAGAATCTAACTGCTGTTATAAACACAACGTTAAGAGCAAGTCAGATCTGAATATATCCCAAGCCTGTCTCAAAGTTAGTATATCTGGGATAAAATTGTTCAATGGACTAAAAGATGGTCCATTCCTTTTATAGTCATCTTTGTTTACAGCCACAACAACAAAATAAATACCTAAAATGTTAATTCCTATAGTTAATTGTTTTAGTTTTTCAGATTTCAAATAATTTTAAAAATAAATACCAATTATGCCCTTGTGCTATGGCACTGTCCCAAAAAGAACACAGCTTCTTCCAGCTTGTTAGAATAGGAACTGAGAGCTACTGTTCAAGAAAGCTTTTTAAGTAAAAGTGGAAGAGAATTTGAAAGCTTTAAAGTCTTCTGTTCTCTAGTTTGATCATCTGTCCGTCTCCTTTCTTACAGTGTCTGTCCCTGGGGTTCTGCCCCATAACTGACAGAGTAACTCTGGTGTCCACCTCCATTCCCATTTGTGTCCCTGCTGACAGATAAGACCATTTTGCTAACTTGATTGTGACAAGTCCATTAAAAATCCAGAATTAAATTCCCTTTCAGATATACTTTGTGTTAACATCTTGAATCCTAGCCTTCCAATTACCTATTCCAATTTATACGATTGCATAGCAATGAAAAATAAAGTACTTTGTCTCTTGATAATATAGCTAATTTAAAAAAAAAGGTAATGGAGTGCTCTCAGACAATAGCAATACTTTCAGATTCATAAAAAAGCCAAATTACTCTATAAAGACATCTCTCTCAATTGCACTAGTGCCTACCTGATGGATCATAATTTTTAAAATTTTTGTCATTATTTTCAACATTCTGTGCAACTCCCCTCTCCACATACATTCCATTTGCTGTCACGTAAGTTCCTTAAATTTCTCCAAATTATATAACATTAAAGCTGAGAATATTTACTTCTTTATCCTATTGTTCATATTTTTTACCAAAGCACATGTCGAAACATCTTCCCTTAAATCAGAAACATCCTTTCATCATTAATGTCCTCACTATCTATTCTAGTTTTCATGCTATGGAAAATATTAAGGGGAAAAAAGCCTCCTGTAAGAGAGATGTTTACGTTGTGTATTTACAGCACACATTAACTTTAATGTTGTCATTAGGCAAGGAAGCTAAGGGACATTTGTTCCTTTCTTTTACACATGGAAAACAGTATGGAAATTCCTCATTGCGCTCACTCAAACATGTATAAAACCATATAATTTCCATGTAAATGCCCTATACTTCAAAACGAAATTGAAATATAAACTCCAAATCTTGAAAACACAAACTGTCTTTTAAATGCTCCCTTCATATAATAAGCAAAGTAAGCTTGAAATAGGTTTAAAAAAAATGTGATTCATGGTTACACCTCAAGAATTACAAAAGTCACTCCAGGAACTGAGGAAAAATCCAAGAGCAGGTGCAGCACCCACTCCACCCGGGCCAGGAATTACCCCCTTCACATGCAGCCCATTAGCCTGAGTTATAGAGAACACAACCTTCCATACAGCAACACAGTCCTCCCCCCGTTCCTCGTTCATGTGAGGTTGTAACAGACACACCACACTACCTAACGCTTGTAACGGAAATGGTGGTAGCACTATACGGGTTAATATGCAATTCATTAAAAGCACCAGCTCCTGCGCTGAACAAATGGAAAGGATTGCAAAAAAAAAAAAAAAGTCTAAACATCCATGAGAAGAAAGGCCGGCAGGCAGCGCCTGCGCTCAGCAAGGTTTGTACAGGGGCATCAAGGTCTTGCCTGCCTTGTGGGACCTGAGCAGGAGAGGGGAAGACCTGGAGATGCTGCCAACACACGGGCTTTCCACAGCCTGTCCCGCTGCAACGCAGAAACAGTCGGTGAGTGCTGCTGCTACAATAGCCAGGAAACACAGAAATTTTGGAAGACCAAATTTTCACTTTCAGAAATCTAAAATATGTTTACAGAGAGCTACGGCAGGCAGATCCAAGCCTGATCTACCGGCATTTCAAATCACCCAACCATGTCCCCACGTATGTCCAAACACCATTCAGACTAGAGCCATGCAGCACTGCCAGCAGGCTGGCCCAGCCTGACACTGAATTTATGTATCTTTGTATTTTTAAGGTATCTTTAAGGTATATGTTTTATTGCAACTGAAAAAAAAACAACCAAAGAAAATCACAGCAATCCCCATAAACCTCACAGCTTTAAGAAACACAAGCACAGCTATGTAAGTTTCAGTATATCTGGTTTTTTACCATCATTCTAACTTTGACATGCTGTTTTTTAACAACCAACTCAGCAGACCTTTTAAACTTACATACATATATGCCGGAAGTGTAAACATATATTAACAGTTATCTTTCTCAACTGATTGCAAACATTTGATTGCACATTTGTGGTTCTGATGGACAAGTGCTGAAGATATCCATTGCTGTACTTAGCTTGCTGAATGAGAGATAAGATACATTTCAAAGAGTTAATTTCTGGGCTGCTTAAAAAAAAAAAACAAAACCAACCAAATACTGCGTTCAACTGGATTCAGGTTCTAAGGTGTGGAAATACTGTCCTATTTCTTGATATCTTTAACAAGGTATAGCAAGATTACAGAATGTAGATTTTAAGTCTTTACTCAATGTTGGAAATTAAAAACAATAGATACTGCTGACCTGTGTCCATGGGACTCTGCAATTTTATTTTAAATCTAGAAAACAAATGCAGTATCTTATATGTATAGAAACAAATCCATTTGATTTCCCAGAGCTAAGTGCTCTGCTCTACTCCCACAGTTCTGTTTTAATCAGATGAGATAAACCACAACCATTATTACTTCATTTAATTATGGTAAAAGCTGCCACATGTTACAGCAGAAAAAACCCCACTCAGTGTAACTGGATATTGCATCCAGTTTTAAAAAAGACCAGCAATGCCCAATTAATTTTTTCCCTGAAAGAAAATTCACCTGACAAAACCTTGGAAGAACTTTTGAAAATCTCAGGTCTGACAAATATAACTGCCTCAGAGAAATAATTTTCTTGCTTCAAACATTTGTCAATGGATGAAAACCATGAACACCACAAACTTGTCAAAGCTTTACTTATCAGATGCAAACACTCAGAAATATATTCAACAAAACAAATATTCACCTAACCAGACAATTGCTGAAAACCTCTCCCAGCCTTTTTTGGCATGTTAACCAAACCTGTGAAGTTACAGCCATCTTCCTAGACCTGTCCCTTTACACCACCAAACTTGTTTCCACAAGTGCTGTAGTGCAGTAACCTCATCCTAACCCATCCTTCATCGTACCACGAACATTAGAGCAGAGCTGTAGGGAAGTGGAAGCTCTCCTGCTGGCTCCAGCTGACACTGCAGTTATAAGCCAGGTCAGGAGCGGAAAGTTTCCCCCTGCAGAATAACAGAGAACCAGCTTAAGTCAATCCCAACTTAAGCCATATACATGTTTTTAGATAAAGCCTATGCAACATCATTAGAAAAGATCTCAGTTATCCCAAGTAATTTCAGATGTGCAGGAAAGAGTTGTTCTAGGCATCATTTTGCCCCAAGTATCTAGCAGGAAAGAAACAAAGAAACTCTCTCCAGCCATCAACCTAGTAGTGAAGGGCTAGAAAACCTTACGCAATGTATAGCGTAATCTCAGATACAGCTGAACAGACTCGAGGGCATCTCTGGGGAGGAATTGGAAAGAGAGTCGCACGTTCTCTGGTCAACGTGAGGGAGGAGGGAGTGGTGTTATTTACCATCTCTCCCAGGCATGTTTGCCATGAGAAGGTGGATGGAAAAGATAATGGGTAGGCAAAAATATCAGGCATACTGTCAGTTCTTTCCCCTAACTCACAAAAACACCAGCAAGCTATGCAAGGCAGGGAAATGTGTGTGCCTTGCGCAGGATTAGGCAGTCTGGCCATGCAAAGGGCTTGGTACCCTGCAGCTGGCCATCTCCTCCTGCAGCCAAAGACAGACATTTGCTGAGTTACTGCCGTTGTTCAGTCATATTAACCACGCTGAGGGTAAGGCACTTCTTTTCCTGAAATCCCACTACGATTATCACATTGCATTTAACGCTTCCAGGGAACAGACCGCAAGAGTGAGTGAGTGAATGAGAGAAAGTGAGTGCAGGAGGGGGAGCAAGAGAGGTAGTGGGGGAAGAGAGAAAGAGAAGACAAAAAAAGGGAGAGGGGGAGATGCAGTTGTGACAAATGAGCTGTCTTCAGACTCAATCCACTAAAGCTTCATGAAACACACATGAACAGTGACTAAGGAACTACCTACAGAATCACAGAATCACAGAATTTGATGCTCCAACAGTTCCTCTTGTAATAAACCATTGGCATTGCCTACCCCTTCAGAGAAAAGCAGCTTGTCACTTTGGAAACTGTGGAATAATCGACTGTGCAAAAATCTTTAAAAAGGAGGCATAGTTGACCTTTAAAATTTTGTACCACTTTGAAGACATCATGATGTCTCAGGTTTTGAGATCAGTGTTTTACAGGGACTATAAAGAAGCTTAAATATATATATTTAAATAATATAT
>NW_010519617.1:0-2916 GCF_000687285.1 Phaethon lepturus
CGGGCCTGATGCGAAGAGGCAGGGCAGCCCCTCTCTGAGCTTGCAGGGAAAGGTGTCCCCCGTTTTCTAGCCTTTTCGGCCACACGCATTAAAAACAGACACTCGGCACCAACCTCATCTGCACAGGCCGGACCGAGAGCACCTGCGTTCACGCTCAGCTGAACGAGGGCCGGAGGCCGGGGCCATCGGCCTCTGCCTGAGGGAGAGCCTTTCCCTGCAGTAGCAGACTGAACTCCTGGTCAGTCCCTGTGGTCTCTTCCATTTACTTGGCAGAAGAGAAATTGCAAATCGGCTCCAGGAGCCTCCTCCAGCCTCTTCCTCCCGGGCTGGGCTCTCTTCTGGGGGCAGATGCCGCGAGGGTGAGGAAGGCCGCAGGCCCCGGCCGGCATCATCTGCAGGGCACATCTTGGCGCAGGTGCAGTCCTGCGGCCGTGACCCACGCAGCAGGCTCGCGCTTTGTCTTCTTCTAAAGAAACTTGCGCTCTCTTGTGTCAGGGAGCCTCCTCCGAGCAAAGGGGATGGTGACTTCTACAGCGAGTGCCTTGCAGCGTGCTTGGAACGGCGAGCAGTCACAGAAGTAGCTCCAGCTGCTATTTGAACAAACTTTTTTTTTTAAATGCTTCGTTTCATGATGATTCAGCCTGCTTATAGTTTCTTCTTTCTTATTAAAAAGCACCAAAATATTTCATAGAGAGGATCCTAGTTATTTCACACATAGAGTTATTGAAACTCAAGTGCTAGGCATCTTAAATTTAAGCTAGAACTTAAGGGCTCATTTTCTCTTGCACTTCTTTTTGTAGTTAATTTTTTATATAAAGTAGTGGTTCCTTCAAACTTTGTCACTTTTGATGGAGAGGTTGAATGAAGGATAAAGATTGGAAGATCAAAATTTCAACTACAAAAAACCCTTTTTTTTGTAAATTTTTGTGCCATTTTAAGAAAGGGAAACTATGTCTCAATTTTAAGGCAAAAACCTATATTTAAAATATTTTCAAGTTATAAAATTAAAACTGTTATAAACTAATTTAAAGCAGAATTTATAAGAAGGAATAAATTAAATCCATTCTTTACTACCTGTGTGAAACAGCTATGCACACTGTGCTCCGTAGAAAACAGTTTTGTTTTCCTTTCCCGCACCCCCCAGAATAAGCCCAAACAGGCCCAGGATTTGTCACTGTTGTAGTCCCAGCTCTGTCACTGACCTGCTGTGTGACATCAGGCAAGTCATTTTGACACTCCATTCCAGTTTGTCTTGTCTGTTTAGGTTACTTTGCTCCTCCCCTGAAGCAGTCTCTGATCTTGTTTCCCCTAGTCCAGCCCAAGCAAAGGGGGAGGTTCCTAATCTCAGCTATGCATGTTAAGTAACATTGCTACTTATATTGAATTATATACATAAACTTTTTTTTTGCTCCCTTGTGCAACATGCATTTTAGCTAATGAGTGGTGCAGATAGTGAGAAAGAAGCATTTTTTTTCCTAACATCACCACAAAACTTATCGCCAAAGATCACAAGTCAGAGCCCAAAATTTCACTCATGCAAGACATTTCATGTGTCTATGTAACATTCTCAGGGAGAAAACTGAACAAAAATGAGGCTCAACTGCAAGTATGAACTGCATTAATTAGTGGTTAACGTGTCACTTTGATAATTTACTAGTCAACACTTCTGAGACTCCTCTGTCTGATGCCATTTGGCTTTTTCATGACTTTTTGGGAACATATTAGAGAATACACTAATTGTATTTACTGGTGGGTTTGTTTGGCTTGAAGGGACAGATTTTGCAGCACGCAGATGAGACGATCAAACTGATCGCATCTCACCTTGAAACTTGTTAAAGTCTAAAAGCCAAAATACGTGGAAGTATCATCTACCATACTCAATACAAGAAGGATATAGCAATTCTGCTGTACTCTGGAAAATTGCTCTTCTCAGGAGACCATTAAAAAAACAAAACAGGTAGCACATTTGACAAAGAGTTTGTAAACCAAAGGTTGCTGTTTTCATGCTATGGGAGTTAGGCATCTGAGAAGCAACAAGGAGATCAACTCATGCAAGTTCCCATGAAAGTCAGAACACAAATCTGAGTGATAGTCTAGGGATCAGGAGTTTTTGCCCAGCTACTTCTTTCTTTTTGCTGTCTTTGCACAAGTGTTTAAAAATAGAAGTAGGAGATAGTAGAGTACAGTATGGAGAATACTGTATCACTGTTTTAGCATCAGGTGACAAGGAAGTTGCCTGGGGAACCATTAGGTAAAGGCGAAGAGCAATGAAAATCATTCAGGATGTGGCTGGAAAGAAGAGGGATACTTAGACTCTCTCTGAGCCTAATGCAGGTACTTGTTCTTACAGCATTTATGATGTGCCCTGAAAAGCAGCCAGGAGCACTTTAAGGACAGGTATTTCAAACTGCATTTGCATATTCAAGAGATTGAGATGCCTGTCTAAATGCCTGGTTCTGTTCCGTGCTAGACACCGAAGGGGACTGGATTTCCTACTGAGGAGTTTCAGAAAACTCAGTTGTCCCAGGGAGTAAAAGGACCAAAACACTCTCATTAGTAAAGAGGGCAGTTACACAGCAGAACAGGCTGCAGAGGCTGGTTTATGGCCCTTTCACTGGTGACACTGCTGGAGGAGACCCTGTCCTGTGAGGCATCACTAATGTGAGTGATCTGTGTACGGTGCGAAGGATGATGGGTGACCAAATGGAAGTCTCTTCCAACACCAGCACTTCTATGATTATAGCTGAGTTATAAAACTCCTTTTAAATTACTCCTTTTGGACTGCTGGTTGAGTGGCTACTACATTTTCTGAGAACTGATAGCCTGTTGCAAGATTCATCCTAGAATACACAGCACAAGTTCTTATAGTAACAATGACAATTCATTATTTTAGGGTTTTTATATATATATATATAT
>NW_010519617.1:2985-8462 GCF_000687285.1 Phaethon lepturus
TATATATATATATATATATATGTGTGTGTGAAAGATAGAAATAACAAATTGGAGAAAAGGAACACCAGGAAGGATTCCCTTGAAGAGTTTTTCTTGTTTCAAAATGTGAAAGTTGGGAGACCAAAATCAGCCATTGTACATAACTGATCATCATCCTCCTCAACTAGACTCCTGCACTTCTGCAATTTTTCTGTATTACTCCCGATAAAAATATTTAAAACATTGAGAAAAGCTGAGCACGCCCATCACCATCAATTAAATTTTAACAAAATGGCTCTGAAGAATATTTGGGATGCCAGATTGATCTGGATTTCTCTCCGATTTCTTCCCAGTCTGCTAACAGTGACTGCTGTTAACCAGGAGTTGCTCCAGTGAAGATGAATTTCACCAACAACAGAAAAAACAAACATAAAGGGCTGACCTTGCTGGCATTCGAAGGAGGTCGGGCTGCGCATGGCAGGACAGAGCTACCCAGGAAGGGCCAGCCGCTCTCTGCATCCGTCTCGGCTCCCCAGCGAGTTTTGAAGATAATCAGCAAGTGTGTTTGACTTGAAGACAGCAACACCTTTCTTCTGCTGAGAAGTTCAAAGGAGAGGAGAACATGTTTGTTATGTTTATGGTTCTCTCGGTGGGGGTGTCAACTGGCTGTTCACCTAGGATCTGTCTAGGACTAAGGAGTGGATATTTTCACTTTAAAAGTACATAATAGTAATTAACAGCTTTTCATTTGAGAACAGGTGAGAGTTAATCATCATTTGTCACTGTCAGACAGCTGTCTTTGAAATGCTAAAAATTATGTGTGTGAGGAGGATTTACACATAAATGTCAATCAACATCATACCTATGATTGAGAATTAAGTAACCATGACTTAATTCTATGACAGCTTTTCAGCAGAATTCTCGTGGTGAGCATGTGTAATGTAAAACCAACCTGGCTAATTAACTAGATTTGAAATACTTCAAAAACACAAAGGGGCACTTAGTAATAATTCATCTAAAGCATTATGTTTTAAACAGCATTAAGTGGTTTCCTGAGTTTTTGATGTAAATTCCTCCTAACAGGAGTTGCAAATAAGTTAATGGGAAGTGTCAGGGTGAAAAAGAAATGTTTGGAAAAGTCTGTAGATTTTTCAAGTAAGATAGCTTTTGGTGCTGGATTAATTTTCTCAGCCTGGTGTGTGGTCTTTCAGGTCAAGAGTGAGCAATGCTGATAAAGCAATACAGATATCTGTATACCTGCCCTCCCCTGCCCCATTTCTGGGGACCAGGACCATCCACTCAGTATTTTTCATAAATAAAGGATTCTTACAGATACCGTGGGGTTGGAAGGAGCAAAGCTAGCTACTTACAATAGCCGGGGAAATCATGCTTATGTAAGAAGTCAAAAAGCTCAAATTCCAAAGATAAAGCAAGCATTAAAAGAAATCCTTAATTCTTTTCAGTATACACCAAATCATGGCTTCACTGAAACTGTTTGAACAAGGAGCTGACTGTAAAATCAAAAGGTACCACAGCTACTCCATGTGGCTCATACAGCTAAATCACACTCCAGGACCGGCCACAGCATCACCTCTTACTTCTCCACTAGAGGAAAGCCTTGCCCTCCTTCCCCAGTTCCCGCAGATCCCTCCTGGCAGCAAACACCCCCAAGTGCAATAATTCACCACTGCCCAAGCTGCTCTGGCTCACTCGACACCACGGAGCAGGGTGAAGTGCAACTTCTCCGCTGCTCTGGTTCATTTTATTTCTTAGCATATGAACCTGGCTTGCTATTGTGGTAAGAACAATTTCATTCCATTCTTCTCTTGATTTGTTTTCACAGCTTTAATACTTCAAGGATTTAAACTGGCCTTTGAAAGGAACACCTTTGAAGCTAGAAAATAGTTTTGCTGCTGGCTGCCCTCTGGTTTGCCCTTTAGACAGTTCTCTGGCAAAAAGCTTCTGATTTTGCAAATCAAAACCTGCTGTTTTCCAGAACACATACCTGCACTGCCAACAAAGCGAGACAAAGGGATGCTAAACAGCCCAATTTTCTCCACTCTGTCACCCCCCAACATTGCTTCTGCCACCGCTGCCCAGCAAGAAGCTGCTACAGCAGCAACTGGAAGGAGCTGGAGGGAGGCAAGCTGCTGGGAGTACGAGTTGCTTCCATACAGCTCCAGTTATCAGCAGTTTTAGACTAAAAGAAAACAAATCCAAATTTCTAAAAGCAATCCAGATAGCAAGATGCATCTGGCTTTACCTCACACGTTCAAATCTGCTGTCCCTATCGCTTCCTTCTACAATCAAGATAAGCATCAAAAGATTACATACTGGGAACTTAAATACTACCCCTCTTCCCCTTTTTCTCCCATTTGTGATCAAAATAAATGAATGGGGGGAGCCAGATTCAAGATACGGCAGTAATTTTTAGGACTGGTGTATTTAACATTGCAGCTGCTGTGTTAATATTTATTTAAAATGAGGCTGAAAGTAAAGTACCTCACGCCTGGACACCACTAAACACCCACAGGTACCACCGATTCCCCAGTTTTAATAAACACATTAAGAGTTACAATAAATATGCAATGCTGCTGTTTAGCAACTGTTAAATGATTGAAGGAAACTCATCTCCTGGGTGGGGTATTGTCAGTCCCAGAGTCACAGCTATTGCACCGAAATCTGCTCTTGCCTACAGTTTCTATATTTTTAATTTTTGAATGCTTGACACAAATCACAGCTAGTTTTTTTCTTTAAGTTGTTTTTGCTTGTAATCTTGTTCTTTTGGCATTCAAAGAAAAATGGCATAAACTGTGCTTAAACAGAAGCATTCATTTTCTTTCACTGCCAATTAATGACCCCCCTGTATCTCAGTTTCTGGAGTTTGGGGTTACTAGATCTGCCATAATCTACCAGTCGTCAAAATCAGGTTTGGGCACATTTGCATTGGTAGAAATAAAGATATTGCACATGGGGAATTTCAGGATAACTTTTCTATCACCAGGCAGATGCAAAACCAGTTCAGTTTCTTGTGCAGGTCCTCTGTACTAGGGATGAGGAAGCACCTAAGAAGAAATAATGCAGGGCAGCAATTTCTTCACTACCTACACAGCATTGCTATAGGATAGGCTGCTAGAGACCGCTGGGTGTAAGTTACGTGTTGATAAATTAACAGAAGCAGAGTGCTGTACAACCTGTGAGTAGCGTGCAGGATGTTAACCTGAAGCTAGCATGAAATGGAGGAAGAGCTGTGCAGCGATACAGCAGCTCGCTCACTGCGTCACCTGCGCACGTCCCCCACCAGCCCCCCTCTGCCACTGCCGCCCCGTCAGGCTCCTGTCCAGTCCCCTGACAACTTCTGCAAGCTACACAGTTAAACAACTGCTGTGACCACGCTATGCATTGCATTGTTTTACTGCCAGTAAAAATTCCTTGTATTTTCCTTGAATTATTTTTTTTAAACATAGTTCTCCCTCCTATTCAGCATAGGATTTTTCTGTTACAGTAAAATTAAAATTTTCTTTTTGGATTCACTCAGAGAGACTCTAGCTATTCCTAATAGCTCCAGCTACTAACTAGATTTAGAACCTCATGTTTAGGGTGTCCCATGAGATGCATGAAAGGATGACACCCCCATGGGGATGTATATGCTGTTGCACTGTAAAGTTGCCTTTGGCAACCAAAATTGCCTGTGGTATTAGGCTACGATTTGGGCTATGATTTTTTTGATGTGAACACACCAGATGAGGTAAGCTGTAGGTTGACTGAAAGCAGAAATGCAGTTTTGAAGAAAAATATTGTCCTCAACTTACCCCATCATTGTGTCTAGGCAAGTGGGAGACAAGATGACGGTCACTACAACCTGGATAAAATTTAGGGAAGAACTGTGAGGGGGGAGAGTTGCCAGAAAACCAAAGAGGAGTAGATATTTTGGGGTTTTGTATCTTAGTTACATCTTGAAATGAGATGGTTTTACTCTTAAAAAATATTCTCCTCCAATCATAACATTTAATTTCAAGTCGGATCCAAAATTTTTTATTTAAGCTGTACATTTTGACAGCAAATGCAGGCAGTTTTCAATTCAGTTGGCCAAAACTGGCTGGCAAATTCGAAACCAAAACAGCTAAATCCCTTATTTGTACAGCTGCGAGCACCAGACTCTCCTCCACCTCCCGTAAATGATGGTGCTGCAGGACATCGACTCTGCGTCAAGGCAGTTAGCACCGGGTCCTGCAGCAGGCAGAGGGGATGATCACAAGTCTCTTCTGGCTTTACAAGCTACAAAGGTCCCACCCATGTTTTTGAGTGAAATAGTGCTAAAGTCTCCTAACCATTGCAGTGTTTAAAGTGGTGCTTGAGCAGCTACACGCGTGGCATTGCTGTAGCCCAAGAGAGCATCTGAATGCAATACAGTCAATTCAGGTTCAGAGCTTGGCCTCAGATGTGTTTTTATAATACAGTTTGATTATGTCAAATTAACTCAAGCACAGATAGATGTTGAATTAGAGGCATGAAATGGCCAACATTTAACAGGAGTGTGTACATTTATAAATCCACCTGGCATGAAAAATTGAAACCACTTCTAAGCTACCTAATGAATTGAAACCACTTCTAAGCTACCTGAATGCAGTTTTAACTTCTATGTGCTCAAAACATCATAAGTTCATGACAAATTTTCAAATAAGTGGTATAAAATTGGATGGTTCCTTATCTTCTGCATTCATTTACAAGCAGCACCGCTAAAAGGCAGAAGGAACAGCTTCACAATCTGTCTTGCATCTGCCACTGGAGTTGGAACAAGAATTCCCGTGCTGGGAATTGAAGGCGATGCTCTTCAGGGAAGACTCTCAGCTCACCAGGCAAGCACCAGCACCCTTGGCACTAAGGACCAGCAATTTGCTAATTTAGCTCTGCAGTGATTTCTATGAAATGTCATTTGCTTTTTGAACTGGGTCACGCTAAGAAAATCACAGCTAAGAGTCTTTGCCTTTTCCAAGAAATGGAGGATTATGATCTGCCATAATTACACATTCCAGCTTATGGAAAATTATTCCCATTTCATTTTTTCCGAGTCGCATTGTTTACCGGCTGCCTCGGAACGCAGATGTTAAGGGAAGTAAGAGGCCGCAGCACCTTCTCTACACTATAGATTAGAGACGAGGGCTGCCAAGGAGTTAGCTGGTCCTTAGCTCCAACTGGCAAGAGTCATCATCTGTCCAGACATGGGCAAAGCTTTCTTATGACGTGACTTCTGCTTTGCTCTGACACACTGCGTCTGCTCCCCCATGTCTGCATAGGGAGATAACACCCAACGCAGCTTAGAAGTCCAAGAGGACTAAGAATGAGAAGCAGAAACGGATTTTTTTCAAGCCGAGTGTCCCAATCCCAAAGAAGTTTACCTAATGCTTTTAAAGTCCCAGGCAAAGTAGTTTTGTTAGCCTGTATTTACATAAGGCTTAAAGGATTTCCCAGACCGTAGGTACGTGTAAACCACCTCG
>NW_010519617.1:8481-32062 GCF_000687285.1 Phaethon lepturus
TCGGCATTCATGAGCAATACAGCTTCCAGAAGCCCATGTTGAAATATCCTTTGTAGCAGATCCACAGCGTGTGCTGAAAGATTTTAGCAGGAGAGGTTTCACATGTGTTTTTTCTCTCCACCTTCCTTTTACTTATTGAAAAAGCAGCTCTCCAAAGCCTTGTTACCTGTTACTGTGTCGATTGTGCTTGTCAGCGAGCTGTTGGCCCTGGACCAGCGCCCAGCCTCTCCCACGGCTTAGCATCAGAGGAGTGTAACAAGATGGGAAATATTTGTTGTCTAAAGGATACTGGGAAGTAACACGGCAGGGAAGGGTGGCTCCTGGGGCTGGCTTGGGGCACAGCACCTCAAGGAAAATGCTCTAGAAATGAGCTGCCAGGAGCTGGGACAATGCCCTTGCCTCTGCAAATCAGGGGAGCCGGGAGCAACAAATCTTGATGGTAGGAATGGATGAAAAACCTACAAAGTGGAAGAAACAGAGAGGAGACTGTGAGAAGGGAGAGCTCAAAGCAGAACCTGGCCAAGAGCCCTGTGCCAGGGCAGCTGGCCGGCAGCGGGGCCGGTGTCCAGCTCAGGAGGGCTGAAGCACTCCGGTACTTACTCGCATGCAAAGAATTTTTCACTTCCCCTAAAATAATTCCACCTCCAGTTTCTTCCAGGCAGTCGCATTATTGAAATGCTGCGGTCTGCTCTTGTTGAGTGCCTAGAAAACAAACTCATCCAATAAAAAGTGCAAACGCAAAACTCCACCTTTCCAAAGCATGGCACCACATTATCAGAGCTTTGCTCCTGCCTCGAGTCAGGACGCCAGAGGTTAACATTCGCCGTACAGTTTTTCTTTCTGTGCAGGGTTCCTGTGTAGGAGAAAAAGATCCTTGCAGGAAAAACTACACAGTTTGAACTCTTCAGCAAATAAATTAACATCACTTCTCCCATCTCCTCCCCTTTCCTTTACGAGGTTAGCACAACTGCAGTCTTTAGTAGCAAGTATCATGTTGGTGTTCTCCAAATAAACCTGAATTCCAGAGAAGCACTTAAGAGCTCCTCTTCTCAGTAAAGGTTTGCTGTCACAGATGAAGCAAACCAGGAAAAAGAAATTCACAAGTGTTTGATTTTTCTGTCCAGTCACTTCTTTGGTGAAAGGGAGCAAAGAAACTCTTTCACACCCCTCACTACGAATTTTCAGCTCTGTTTGCTTTGACTTCTTGTAGCTAAGCCAAAGAATTAAAAAAAAAAAAAAACCCACACACAAAAAAAACAACCCACGTCTGAAAATTTCCACTAATGAATTCCAGACTCCTGGACTGCAAAACCATCTGCTTTCTCCCAAGTCATGTTGTCAACAACTGAGCACAGCTGTATGAAGGACAACAAAATATTATATAGTCACTCGTGTTTCTACACGCCCAAATTTGAAGGCTTATTGAAGTACATTAGAGAAAGCCACTAGGTTTAACGCAAGGCTTTATTGCTACCTTCACCTTTGCAAAAACCAGCAATATTACCCCGATCACACTGGGCGGACAGGTAACACAGGTGGCCCATCTTCACTGGTTTTGCGCACTCGTAGACGAGCGAGCCAGCGGGCAGCAGAGCGCACTACCAGGGCTTTTATCATCCGGCCTGGGACTGCACTTTAATGACATTAAAATAGCTCAGAGGCTCTCCTGTTGTACCTGGGCAGCCCAGCAGCTCTCAAGGAGACAGCATGCTTTGAGCTTATGGTGTCTTTCAAACCAAACCACTGCATTAGCATCGCAAACAACCAAATTCTCTTGTCCAGCTCTGATGCAATCAGTGACATCCTCTACAAGGCTGCTAATGACTGTCGCTGTGCAATATAAGCGCAATAGCTCAGTTTGCTCACCTGAACGTGCTGCTGACACCATGAAGCCACCTCTGTAAGAGCAGCAGCCATCACCCCCATCACACTCACTTGATGCGAAGAACCCAATTAAAGCACTAGCACTAAATGCTTTTCTTTTGAAAAATAGTATAGGACCTTCAGTGACTTTGAGAGGATCAGGACCACTTTTCTATGCCTTACCTGCAGACACCAGATGCAGCAGCACAAGGTTCCTGGTCACATGCTGGCTGTTGTTTCAAGGAAAGTGCATCATCACTGAGCCACAAGAGCAAAGGCACCAGCCTGCTGCCAGTGACACCCAGCTTCCCCCCACAGATCATACCAGGCAGCCTGAGGCTCCTCTTGAATGGGGCAGGGCTTTTATCTTTTGCCTCTGGAAGATGGTTTCTAAGAAAATTTTCTTCGGACACATACAGTTGAAATGATTGCTTCTTACCTTCAGCTCAGTAAAGAGATCCTCATTGACTGCAGAGGCAAATAAAGCTTCAGCTAAATCTAATTCTGACATGTTTGAGTGCTCTATCCCTAAGTGCAACTTCTTCCTTAAAAAGTCTTAGGTGCATTTACAATTTCTAAATAAATGCAAACTAATTAATCAATATAATTAAAATAGCAATTTAAACACACTAATAAGAGGTCAAGGAGAGCTGACACACTATGGAGGGCTTCCTGCATCCTCCTCTGTTCTCTGGAGAAACTCCTAGAATGTTTTTAACTTTCAAATTTCCTCATTTCCTTTCTTCCAGCCTTTCTTTTAACGGCACAGGGGAAAGAAAGGCTTTGAGATAGATGTTTAGAAACTAAAACCCATGTACTTAACATAGAGCCTGTCAAATATTTAAAGTTCTTCAACTGTTACAGACTACCTGAATAGTAGTAGTAATTTTTTCCAGATAGGCTGGGAAAAAGTACAACTCAGAATAGAGCACATCTTTCCTCCTAGAGACAGAGCTCCTGTAAGCTTCCATGAGCAGGAATAAATACTATTTCAGTTATTTTACAGACTAGCAAAATCCAAGACCCAATCCTAGTCTTTCTCTCCCTACTCTGTTAATGGTGTAAAGCACAAATTATTCATTGCTTTGAGCCTGGTAGGTCCCCACTTGGCCACTGATACTGAACCAACTTAAGCATGCTCCTTATCCTTTAAATTGATAGCAATAAATGTGTAAAAAAAAAAAAAGAAAAAGCTGCTGCTGCTTCTTCATAGGCATAACCAGTCAGATACAATTTAGGAGAGATGGAGACTACAGCCTTTAAATATAGCCAAAGGTTCTCTTACCCCTGTGTAAGAGAAGTTCAGACACACAACAGGGTAACTCACCTCATCTTTACCAGCTGAGCGCAGCTGAGCTAACTCACAGATGGAGACTATAAGCTTTTCACAGAAAAAACCCCAATACCCAGCTGCTTTGGGAACCTTAGTTCCATTTTCCATACAGATGGCTTCAGGAGTTAGGATGAGATCTGAGCTTTTGGAAGCATGAGTTACATTTCTGAATGTTGCATCAATCAAGCTGTTCTGAAAACTGTTCTTCTATAAACTGGCTCAAAATTGAGCAGCTCCTGCAGAAATGCTCAAGACAAGCAGTGACCTATGTTGGACACCGCTGCAGCAACCGCCTGGTTTTGCTTTGCAGCTGGCAGGACCTGGCCCCCAGGGTTATCCTGTGTATCATCCCTTGAGTTAAAATAGGTGAGAACGAAGCTGGAGCCTGTTTCTGCCTTCCTTGTTCAGACTGGTGGTTGCGTGGGTTTTACTGCTGCTTATCAGCTCCTGGCCAGGTGGTCACTTACTTTACCCAACTGTTGGCCTCAGGGACTCCGTGCCCACCGATAATTTGCACCCAGTACCTCTGCGTCTGTTTACACTCGTATCTGTCTGTTTTCCCTAGATAGGCAATCAGCTGCTAGGAAAATTCCTAAGAAAGCAAGTTTTTATTGCTAGAAGTTTCAAAGCACAGCAGTATAGTGCTGGCGGCAGCAGGCACGCTTCGCAGTTTGGGGCAAGGGCTGTCTTTTATAGGCTGTGATCTCAAAGCTCTGCGCATGGCTTTTACTGTGCAGACATGTATGTAGGAGGGATTATTCACAGCACCTACAATTCAACATTTGTGTTTGGTTTTAACAGGGCAAAGCATCTGCAGAGGGGATAAATAAAGGGATAACTAAATATTCTTTTTCCTGCTCATGGGGTAAAGGACTTGCCAAAGGTCCCAAAGAGAGCCAGAGGCAGTGTGTGATGCTGAGCATGGAGCTCCTGTAGTGCCTCTGTCCCAACCACAAGCCCATCTCTCAGCTCTCAGCTCACACTTGAAACCAAAAGGTGATGAAATATTTCCTTTTTCCATAGAAGGTGTCTCCCAGATGATCTAGACAGGTAGGACCTGCCCTTTACAAATTTAACCTCTGAAGACTCTGACTCTTCTTACCTTGCAATTCTTACTCTATTGTTGTGTTACTTGGCACTTGAGAAGACATATCCAAGAGGAGATTGAATGCTTTTGTTGCAGTCAACAAAAATAAAGGAGCAATTCCAGTACCCTTCTCCTCTTCACCTTTTCTTACTGTCCTGTGATATGTATTGCTAGTGAAACAGCACCAAAATGCACTAAAACTTCTCCTTCTTTGGTAACCTCTTGGCAAAAGAAAGAACTAAGAAGTATCCCCTGAGTCAGCTACATCCAGTTCTCGTTTGCCTTTTATTAAGGGATCACCTCTAATAAATGGCTTTTGTTTCTGACTTCAGTGACAACTTAGAGGAGGTTTCAGCAATGACTGTCTTTTAATGGATTTGAGCTCAGTTCACTGGGCAGAAAATTGAAAGGCATGTCTGCAAAATTAACAGGAATGCAAAAATACAATTCCTTCCTACCAAATTTGGCTTAGATTTAACAAAGCGTGTTACACAGATGGAGATTCTTTCAAAAACAAATTAGCTGTCCTAAGCTAATCAAGCTTTAATGCTGCCGATAGGACAGTGAGATACAAAATAAACTATCCTGCAATATTAGGTATATTTTCCATTTTCTGTCGATATATTGCTTGCCAGTTGATTGTGTTTTATGTGGACATAATTGTTAGAGTATAATACTATAAGGCACAGTTCAGACTATGAGTTTCTCAAAATGTTCATTTCCACTATTTGTGGGACAATATTTGTGGCAAATGGATTCTATGTTATGCCTTTTGAATAAATTTCAAAGTGTTGGAATACAGAAACAGTGAATTAGAATATGCTTTTTCGCTATGTGAATTTTCTGATGAAATATTGTTTGTAAGTCTTCGAGGAATCATAAACTTTTCCAGAAATCAATGTTCAACCATTCCAGTACCCAGCAGATTAATGATCTTACTCGTGCTAATAGCAACCGAGTGAATTAATCTTTTCTGTTTGATAAGATTTTGTTATGTTCATTCAGCTCTAGCCTTATGGGTATGGAAATGGTTAGGTTCCTCTGCTTTCCTTACTTTGATTCAGGAAAAGAAAGAAGCTGGTCTTTTGATTCTGTACTGCTCAAAATGAAACTAAACCCACAGAACATTTTGCCAGATCTTTTGTGGTAAAGCAGCATCCTAACTGTTTGCAACAAGCCTTTCTGCTTCCTTCCACAAAGTGAGACCTCAGAAGAACACCATTGGGAGAGGAAGCTAACAAAAGGAAGGTATCTTCAGTGAAAATTATTTCCCTTTTCAGACTGTATGTAGATATCGAAAAAGTTTCCAAGAAAATGGCTTAGCACATGTATTATATTGCCCAACACCCCAGCTGTTAGCAGCTGGATGCAGTGTTTCAGCAGTTACTCTTGTAGGAAACATATCAGCAATTTGAAATAATAGACAATAAGTATCCATGGATGTAGACTGGGAGCCTAATTTTGCAATACAGCCCCCCCAGGACTTCCCTTTGAAGCACAATCCCACTAGCCGAGATGCTGAAGCTCCCAGTCTGCAAACCAGATCAGGCTCTGAGCAGCTGATTTCCTGACCTTCAGAAAGTTCTATGAAAGCAGAATGTCCCCCTTGAGGGACATGAAATACCTGTCAAGTCTGCTTTCTACTTAGAGGTGTCTCCAAGGTGAACCTAGAACTAAGCGTGTGGCATTTTGTTTTAGCTCTAAAGCACCAGCTAGACCAGGGGAAGATGGTTCAGCGGTTAAAAGGGCTTTAGCAGATCCTATTTCAATCTCATGCTCCACTTCTGATTTTTTTTTTATATAAATATAGGTAAGTCACTTAAATCTGGATCATTAAAAATGCCCAGGTACTGCTTTGCTTGGTATCATAATGCCTTGTGCCTAGGCAACCTGGGAATTTAAGTCCTGAGCCTCTAAAAGCAATTCAGCAGCACTTTCAGCCCTTGGTAGCCATGCCTTCAAATGACGCATGGGAAGAGAGCAGTTAAGGAGGGAAGGATGTCCTCAGGGAACTGCGAAATAAAGCCCGCTGAAACCCCAAAGCTACCCGTGAGTGCCCTGATATGAAAGATGTTCAGATGATAAAGCAGCTGCCCCGTACGTCTGTCTGACCCGATACGTGTATCTGACAGAAGAGGCAGTTCCCTCTGCCAGAACGGCTGTGATCCCTCTCCCAGACGCCTGCGTGTACCTACCACAACCCATCCCCTCCCAGCCAAACCCATCTCATGTTTGTGCCCTCCTGTAGTGCTCCCAGCGTGCCCCCAGCCCTTCCTCGTGCGGGTGCTTTGTGCTATCCCTTCTCCGTCTAGGAGAACAGGCTCAACTTTCTAGTCCCCGCCAGTGACTATTTCCCTGACACACTCTGCAGGAGCCATATGAGTTCAGATAATGAGGATCCATCTGTACAAAATGTGTTGGCCTTTATTTTACTCTTGCTAGGAGTTACTTCATCTGTAAAGCAAGGCTGAATTAATCTGTTCTTCGCAAGATCATCTAAATATTAGATTTATGTCCCTAAACTCTTTTTGAAGTCTTCTGATGAAATGTAGTCTGGAAAACACTTCATATGACTATGCCAATAACGTCTCTAAACGTTCTCTCTAGTGAAAGGACTGACAGAAAAAAATTAATTCCTTCCTAACTACTCACTCTGCTGCCTGCCGCTCCCCTTGTGCGTAGAAACACAGTCAAGTGATGGGATCATGTGCGTCTTAGTGACACATACAACTGAGCTAATGCAGGAAAGTGTTGTATTCAAAATGGAAATGACCTGTTGAAGTTGTAGCGTCAGGTCTTGCACCGTTGGGAATTACATCTCATAATCTTCTGCAATAAATATAAGCTCAAGTGTGGAGACAGCTAAGCAAGAGGTAGGGAAAAGATGACCTACAGAAAGTCCAAACCATTTTCTAGCTAACCAATTTACATTAAAATTGGCAGATTTGCACTGATGAGTGGGATTGACCAGACGGAAAGATAAGCATGCAGCTACCAAAGACTTGTAAAAGAACCACAGAAATATGCTTGTAGTTGTGTTGCTGAATTGCCTATAGATACTCAAGGCAGAATCCAGCTCATTACACACGGAGAACTGTCTGGTGGCATCTTCCTGACTTCTACTGGCCGTGACTTGATTGGCTTTGTGCTGTCTACAACCATACTTTGGGGAATCTGGCTCATCTTCCGAGTCTTCCTTTTACCGGGTTATAAACCTGTCTAAACAAACAAACTGTAAGTGTAGCTGGGCTAAACGAGCGGCGCAGGTTGAGCCTTGCATTTAAAGGAAGGGCCTGCAAGGAAGAGATTTGAGCAGCACAATTTGGGAAAGAGCTAAAGCTGAACATTGTGTTTTGTTCTTGGTGTTCCCAATGAAGACCACTAGTAGAAGACTTAGAATTGTTTGTATCATCTCAGTAGGGAGCGATGGGAAATTTTAGGATTCTGCAGCAGAAATAGATCCTAGAACATAGCTAGAGAGGTGATTTCAAATATCACCATTCTTAAATGCTCAGTTTTAATCACTATCCAGAGGAAAACACCTCTGTAACATCTGGTGTTTTGTTGTAACTCCAACTCTCTGAGAACATCACTGCCTTGGCAGAAAAAGGTCTTTAAGGTAACAATGAAGATCAACTTTTTAAACAAGATGGCAGACAATAGCACTAGGTCTGACAAGCTTCTCATACAGACACCAGGTTTACAGCAGGGTGAGCCATACCAGACACTAATTGTAGCAGATAATTACTGCTTCCATGGCATTATACACAGAGCTAGATTTTGGGGGTGGGAGAGCTTGCATTGTGACAGCTCAATAGCCTTAATTTGCAACACAAAATCTATCAGAATTGTTTTTTTAATCTGACACTGCAGATTACACAGCAGTTTTGACCCTCATAAAAAGAATTTTCTTCTTGATCTTCACCATTCGACTGAGCCAGTCCTAAACTTTCCCAGCAGGGCACACTGATGAAAACAGGATGTGATAGTAGGTTCTGCTTTCTGTACAAATCCTGACTTGCACATTAGCTAAACCATATTTGCTGCAGGGGAAGAATTGTTGATTATTTTTTTTTTTCCTTCTTTCCCATCTGTTTTTTCTTTTCTCCAGGGCATCCATCCTGACATCTAGTCCTCACGCGCTGAGCAACAGCATCAGTGCACACGTGACGCCACTAGTGAGGCAGGGTACTTCTCAGGAACAGCAGCGGCAGCCAGAGCTGTAGCCTCTGAGCAGAGTTACTCAGTGGCCATCTGAACATTTACACTGAGTGTTTCCTTTTTCAACTTCCACCAAAGGGTGTTTGTTTTTATCCACTCCTTTTATTTCCTCAGTAGCAGCAAAGACGTTTTGAGTAAAGCAAGGGGGATACTTCTGATTGTTTGGATTCTGTTCGAGAAGGACAGATTTATATGTTTACCCTGGAAATGACTTATTGAATCATACTTGTGAGCGGAGCCAGGGAGCCCCTTGCCTCCACCTCCCCCAGCGAGTCCTCAGGGCTTTGCCACAATGTGGTTTTCATTATAAGCAGGAGCCGCTGCAGCATTTTCTTCCTTACTACAGTATTTTCATTATGCAGGCAGGAGAACAACTAGGAGAGTCAACCTCTGTTGAGGAAGGAATTGATTAAACCTATCGGGGGACAAGAGTCTTTTAGACTCATATATGTGTAGTTGTGTTAAAGCTGTGACGATGGAGGGTGAGCGGAGGCTTATCCTGTGTCTACAGTGCACCAGTGTGATATAATAAGGATTCACTGAGAGTGGACCTCAAGACCCAGTCTGGATCTTTGGTGTGCCCAGGTTGTTTATTGCCTGCAGTTCAGGCGTATTTATTCGGTTTGCTTGCTTCGGTGGTGATCCTGCTAAGGAACGCTTCTGCTTGCCAGCTCAGCACCTCGGTGCTGCCCCAGGCCGGACCAGCAGAGCAAAAATGATAAACTGCTTCTAGAAAGGTGAAGATGTTGAAGAAGTTCCTCTTCAGCTTCAGCTTTCCTTGGGCTTTATTTTTTCATGCCTTCAGTACATGAAGGTTAATCACATCCAAGATATCTCTCTTGTTTCTGTCATGTCACTATAAAGCACTGTGGAGGAATAGCAGAATGTAAATGCTACTCTATTGCCTGGAGGAGAAGAAGACAGAGATCCCATGGGTGAAAAAATAATTGCCGCTTTTTGGTGACAAAAATATTCATCCCAATAACTTGCCGAGTGACTGTGCTGTCGCAAAGCTTTTTGCCAGCTTCATTCATGTCACATTTACTCTGCCAGGAGGGATTAGAGCCCAATTGCCTCCTCAGCAAACCATTCTTGTAGTTATATTATCTGAAAAAAAAAAGCCATGACACCAAGAGAGAGATCAATCATCTCGTGCGTGTCAGCCCCGTTCACCTCAGTTCTCACCCGTGCTTGGCACAGCAGTGGCCATCCAAAGGAGACCGCTTGCTGCAGACCCCGGGGGCTGTGGGTCGCTGTGAGCACTTCAGCACTGGCTTTTGCCCCATGGAAATGTCCTAATAAATCCTCAAAATAGTATCAAAGCTTGGAGGGATTTCTACCTCCACAGCCCCTCGATACATATCCATTTCAGAGGCTGATACATATCAAATTACTAGCGTTAGCACCATGGTAGAAGAGAAGTCTCACTGGGTGTCAGAAAGACCTCCTGTTACCCTCTTAAGGGGAGAAAAAGTGAAGGGCTGTAGGACAGAACTGCTCTTTGACATGTCAAGTTACAGCCACAAGAGGTTATCTAAAACACCCGCTGTTGATTCGCCTGACGCTGGAAGCGGACACATTCCACACAGCAACTTTGCTTGTGCATTTGCTTGTGCCGTTCTTCAGCTTTCTCCTTTTTCACCTCTCACTCCTTCGGTATGAGTTAATTTAAAGGAAGCTTTACTGGGCAGTATCCTGGTTTATGTGATATTTTTACTTTAATGAGGATGAGAGATGATGAAGCTGAGCAATGAACAAGTCTATCTGAACTTCTGAGGTTTCCATGCGAATTCCTGGTCCAGGGTTCATGCACCCCTCCCAAAGCAGTCAGTCATGAGGTAGTCTTTGATGCATGAGACATGACAGAGTCACCTTTCCGCAAAACGAGACATTCCCAAATTCATATATTTTCTCTTCTCATACTTCCTTTTCAGCTGTGGCTTTGCATGAGATAACCCAATTCTGTTGGTTTTAAAGAAAACACAAAAACTAGCGGATATAATGACTTAGGATATTGAGCAAGGAACCATTTACCCAGTTGTAACCACTTGAATCGTTCTCCAGATGTACCTAGAGCATCCCTACCCTGTTACATGAAAATTTCTGGGGCAGAGAAGAGCAGCTGACATGTCTCTGACAGAAACAGCACTGCAGAAGCTTTTCTAGAGGTACATTTTCAGTCTAATTGCAAAGCTTGGTGCAGTGTGACATTTCTTGCATTGGGTGGGTCAAATGATATTTCATTAATCATTGCTTGTTTTGGAGTTACATCACTGTCTATGAAATTGCAAAACAGAGTACGTTGTGTAGTTTCAATAGGTTGGACCATCAAATTACGCAAGTCATCAGTAGTAGGGGAGTGGAACGGGACACCCTTATGGGTTATAACGCCCAGTGCGTTTTTTTGTCCTACCTAATGTCTTTTTCATCTGAAAGTGGCTGTGTCTAAATCACGCTGAAAATGACACAACTGAAAAATTGTGTTACTGACTTCAGCTTTACCAACGATGATGTTGAATATACAGCCTATCCCAGCAAAAAGATTTCCATTTTTCATGTGTTAAAAATCAGACATAGAACTGGTATGTGTTCTATGTGTTCTCACACTTTAACAGAGTGAGGCCTGTTAAAAATTGTCGGTGATATTTTATAGAACTGACATTATGGATTTTTGAAACTTGCCATATTTGTGAACGGGAAATAATCAATGCTCTGCAAATTGCCATCGACTTTCAGCATTACAAGGCAAGAAGGGCCATTTTCAGTTGTGACCTTTGCCCACTCTTGTATATTGCTCAAGTACAGTAAAATTAATACCAAAAGAACGGACGAATTCTTTGAGGGATCCAAGCTATGCACTGCCGGGTACCCGGATCCAGCTGGCTGCCCTTTGCAGCAGGGGGTCTTCGCAGATGTGGGCTATTGTGGAAGGAGCAATTCTGTGTACACAGCAGAAAACAGGATCCTGCAGCAGATGCTGGAAGTTTCTTGCCAACCCTTAGCCTGGAGAGGCCGGCTGAGCACTTGGAGTTTTGGCCAGTTCTTGTTCCTATTGAAGTTAATAGATTTTGGCAAGATTCTCAATGGGCAGCATAACCAATCTTCCGGGGGGGTTCTCCCACATGTGTGATTAAGTCTGTGTACAAGCTCCTGAGTCAGTATTTCATCGGTCATTCCTTTAATTGAGTTTGTACTTTTCAGACATACAAAATAAACATTGATTTCCTTTGTTAAATGGAGAGCAATAAACTGGGGTTGCATACTTTTATTATCAGGAAATAGTATAATACTCAAAAGTCAAAAGCGTGCAGTTTAGTATGCTGTACATCTAACCCTGGGATGAAAACATCCCATTATTGATAACAGAAAAAGGCTTTGCACAATAGTATTCATTTACATATGTATTTACATTCATATATGAGGCAAGATGTGGCTAGCCCATAAAAATGTAGAGAATGATAAAGCAAGAGAAACAATATATAAAATTATAATCTTCTCCATCTACAATATTCAACTACATCTGTGTCGGATCAGAGTTTGGCTGCTGAGGATGAACTTTCAGAATATGTTGTTCCCATTTTTGGTTCTTTGGGGAATTGGGGAGCTTTTCCTCTGAATTTTTATAAGCTCTTCTTTTTATATTGCAAAGAGCTCAGCAATTACAGAGTTGTTATGTGGTAGATACTTAGACGGGAGAAAATGCTATATGGCATTTTCTTTTTCACATTATTTGTAAACTTCATGTGCCCACAAAGACTTGGTCAGAAAGCTCCTCAGCACATAACGATTAGATGGTGGGGAGGCAGATTCCCTTCTATTTCTAAAGGGGAAGAAGTCAAGATGTTAGAGCCCAATACACCACTGCAGCGGCCAAAATCATCCTTAGTGAATAGTTCCAACCCTGAGACTCCAGTATCCAAACATAGGCAGTCTGAGACTCTACTGTCGCACCAGGAATGGAGCTCGGTAGTCCCTGTAGTAGCCTGTAGCGGAAATGTCTATCGAGAGGCAAGGGTTGAAGTAATTAAAGAAAATATAAGAGCCAAGAGTACAAACAGCTGACTACATTTTGAGATTTTTAAGACCCAAGACTCAGAATACATCGACTGTTGTATAATGCTTCATAATGAATTTCTGTATAGTCCAGTTCTCCGACGTTGAAGAGCAATCCGTTACCAGGTACGGTGTCACAGAGCTCGTTCACTAGCATTTGTTTTCCATTGACATGTCTTCATGGCCAACAGCTGACCATGTCCACTCAAGCCTCTCCAAGAGTGATTGTTTAATAGAGAGATGACCAATTCTGTGTGCTCGAGGGCCCACTTCGTTTCTAGTCACGTATTCCTGTAGCAGTTCATGTAACGTAATAACCCCTGCCCGAATCCGCAGCAGGCAATGTTCGCAGTAGCCTAATTAAAAGCCATGGGCTTTTTAATTCCAGATCTAGCTCCTTCTCCTAAACCATAACTATATGGTTGATTATAAATCTGGATTTTACTAATTAGGGTAGCGCACTGAAGACCATATCTAGGAGACCTCATTTTGTATAGTGTAATCAGCCTGCGGTAAGCACAGGCTCATAGTAGCGATGCTAGAAGTACCACACTGCAGTGCCACTAGTGACAGTGTCAGAGTGGAAGTGGTTTAATTAGTAAATGTTTTCATCATAACACTGTGGGATTCTAGATCTGATCATGCAGCCCAGGTAATTTTTCCCTGTTATTTGAAATTCTTTTGCTGCTGTGGGAGGTCTTGCTGGGATGTTCCTGATTTGGAGATCAGTGCTTTGCATCATTTCCCTTCTAAACCAGACTTGCTCTCTCTATTGTGGTAAGCAGTAAGACACTATAGTCGTTCCCATTTGTTTAGGTTTGTGGATTTTTTTGATGGTAACTACTTACACATCCCCTTTTTGTAGCAGCTGTTTTTCTGTAACTTGCATCTGCGGCATGTTTTTGAGGCCAGCAGATAACAGATTTGTTGCTGAATGTAGACATAATGTACGTTGTCAAGACTCATATGCAGTGAAAATCTGCACCCCTTCAGAATACACCAGGGCTTGTTTTCTCAGTTTAAACATCCCTAACTGATCACTTGCTGGCTGGAGTTTGGCACGAACTCTGTGGCAGGATTGGGGGGGTTGACAGCTCAGGAATATTTGAACCACTAAATCAGTTTGGGGGATTGAGGGCGACATCTTACTCCTACAATCTGTGCTTTTTTAAGGCAATAAAGTAAAAAATTGTTACAGGCTGCTCTTTGGTTTCTTATGACACTTAGAATGTTCAGTCTTAGCTAATCTATGCTGGTAAACTGCAGCACAGTTCTACCCATAAAACAGGGGTTTGGAGATAGTCACAGGGCAAAGCCACGGGGCAACCAGCCCGGTTCAGACCTCACTTCAGAGCTGCCTTCCCCTGCATCCCCGAAAAACTGACCTTCAGGCCTGACACCTGGGACGTCCCTGCGGTTCCTTAGTCCTATGAGGTTGTACGTAAGAGCCGTACACAAGAGGACACCTGAGCAAACCTTGGTTTGCCTCTACAGAGAAAGAGCTGTTTGGGTTTCCTGCGCCGGTCACGCTCCATGGGGCCGGCGCGCTGCGCTCCGGGCGACTTGCTTTCGAGGATGCCCAAAGTGACTGGCATGGAAAGCGACACGCGGGAGAGACAGAGGCATTGCCATGTAATTTATGCTATTTGACCCACTATGAGCTTGGATATCCAGGCTGGCAAAACTGTGCTGAGCTCTCAAAGTCCTGCGTTGAACCCGATGGGGTTCCTGAAGGCTTGGCTCTGAACCTCTCCCATCTCTGGCACAAGGCAGATCTCATCAGGGGTGGGCAGATCAAGTCCTTTCCACCCCAAAGGCTCATCATACATGGGCAGAGATTCCTGCTGCTTACTTTACTGTTTTGAAATAAAAGCATTCATGTTTTTCATTGCAGAATTCTCCCTTGCTCTCCACCAGCTGGCACCAAACCCCCCAGCTTGGCAGCTCGTGAGAGAGGGGGAAGAAAGGTGACCGGGAAGTATGAGAAAGGCACAAATAATGGATTTTAGGGGAGGGTCTCCTTCACTAGATCTACAGTTTCATTTACCCTGTCAAGACCCAAAGTCTTCCAAGTGTCATGCATCAGAAGGAAACCTAAAAGGAGAAACACAGATTTATGTTTTTCTGCTTGTCCCAAATCCAACAGAATGGAGGCTTTTCTTAAATTTAACAAGCCAAAATATTTTCATTGTGCTCCAAACCTAATTTCCTGATGTTGATCTTCTGGAAGATGACCATATCTATCTCTCTCAAATCTCTCCTTTAACTTATCACTGCATTTTATACACGGAATAACCATTATAGCACTTGAGTGTGCCTGAAGTCACATTCCATATTCAGATGTAGAAAAACAAGAGAAACCCATATTGCAAGTTATCAAAGGTAACACCGGTTACATTAGCAGAATCTTTCCTTGATATGTGATTTTCTAAACAACAGAAATGTGGTAGATCTCAGCTACCAAGCCTTCAGTAAAGCCTTTGGTTAGGTATCACCAGGAAAATCAAATAAATTGGAAGAAATGGGTATTAATAAGGAACTGTTGATTATTTCCCCAACTAAAGAGAAAACACCAATTTTGCCTTGAAAAGGGAAATACCAAATCAGCGTCAGAAAAAGGAACTACTGACTGCCCACGTCACATGGGGAGTTCCTCAAAGACAGTTTTTGAGAAATGGCATCTTCAGCCTACACGAGTGAGAATGGATGCTGATTGCTTTCTATAAATACTTGGAAGGATAGTGCCTGTGAGAGAGGGGAGCTGTTTAAGAGCAATTTTGGCAGGGGAACACATGAGGTTAACTGACCACAGACCCGTTCAAGCTGGGAATCAGGGGCTTTCTCACCGTCTGAGCAGTGCTGTTCTGGAGTAGCCTCTAACAGGCGAAAAACCCACCTCCCTGCACCACATATTGTGGCGTTACCCGGGAGGTAACGTGCCACGGGGTGAATTATTTATTCCCAGATTTATGCCACTGTACACCCTTGCGGCGTGTGCCAGGAAGGTGGCAGCTCTTCTTTAGCCCCATCACAGACCGAGCCACCGCCGGTGATGCTCCGGCTCCTCTCCCCGCGCCCTGTGTGTGCTCCAGCCTCCGGGCACGGCCGCTGAATCCACCCTCTGGCTCCTGCCTCCTGCGGCACAGACGCGTCGTGTTGCAGCCTCCAAAAACCTCAGAGAGAAACTTCTCTCTAAAATGGAGCGAAGCTGAGCTCAGCAACGCCAAAGGGGCAAAATCCTCGCGTGCTGCTGGCACTCTGGAGGCAGCGGGGGGCTGGCATGGTCCCAGGGTCACCTAGAGCAGCCCCACGGCTGCTTCACGAGGATCTGCACGAGGGCAGCCCACCATCCGCCCCTTCTGCCTTCTTCCCCCTCCGCTCTCCATCTTTCTTCCTGGTACGTATTCACCCGAGGGACGAGGAGGCAGCCAGCACAGGGGTGATGCCTCTCACGGAGATAGACGTGGGATTCCGGAGGGGCTGTTTTCAGCCTCCTTTGTGGTGCTTTCACCAGGTGCGAGCGGTGCAAAGAGGGGAAATGCGGCTGCACGTGGAGGTAGGGCCCACTTGTGGGCACAGCGTGCCTGGGGACGGTGGGTGCTGTTGGAAAGGGCGGGCGGAGGGAGATTTCCCCAGCTCCTGCGCAAGGGTCACAATTTGACCCTTAAAACTAAAGAATGTGAAGTCAACTTGTGAGGATTAGAGATGTTGGGATTTGGATTTTTTTGAGTTCGCTCTGCGCTTTAAAAATCCCACAAGCATGGAGGAAAAAAAAAGCACCCATGCAGTCTGAAGCTCTTTTGGCTTCCAGCTCGGCTCAGGATGACTGTGGCACAATCGATTCCAGATGCCGCGTTTCCGGCAGCGGCTCGCGCGCGCGCGCACACGGTTCCTCAGCTCTGCAGGCTCAGACATAATCCCAGACCACTACAGACAGCGGAGACCGGCAGCATGAGAAAGAGAGACATTACGAACTCCCAACCCATTCCCCCCGGACCTGACTAGCGCCCAGGCTAGTAAATATTTTGGGTATTTTTAGGAGCGCGTTAGCGAGATGACGTCCCCGGCCCGCGGCAGCCACATTGCGCCAGGAGCGCCCGTTCGCAGGCTTTGGAGCAACGTCATTTCCAGCCCCGCGGGATTGCGCACAGGGTCAGGATCAGGCCTCCGAGGTGTAACTCAGTGGTAGAAGTGGCTGGTTGACCTGTCGCTGGTTGTAGGCAGAAAATGAATGAGCTGATTCCAATTATAAATGTTCCAGAGAGGGCTAATGATGATTAATCTGTTGTTACAGAGTTAGTCTTTTATGACTTGTTATTTATTGCTCGTATGACTGTATTCACTCGTGACACCTGTTCCTCATGGAAGTATCTCTCACCTATTAAATCTTGGTAAGTAATTTAGTAGAGTAACCATTATGTATAAATAATACTTATGTCACTTTTTAATATGATGAATGGCAAAATTTACGTGATCAAAAACCCCAGATACATTTTACATCTCGCATTTTGTAAGGCCGCTGCCCAGTATCAGTAACAAGAAGCAGCTGAACCGTAGCATCTCTCTGGCATGATGAGGGAGACGGTCTCCACTGCTCCCGTGCAACACAAATCAGAGCCTCTTGCTGCAGACAATAGACTCCAGGAATACCCACAGGCAAAGGCTCTAGCTGGGACTCAGCCCAAGGTCAGAGGAAAGCTAATTTTATTAAGAATTTTTACTATGAAGATATAAACTTGCAATAAAATGATAGCAACTGCTTTAGGCTGGGATTTTCCAGAAATTTAAGGGGCAATAGTTCCCCAAACCCCACTGAACTGTTACCCGGCTCTTACAGGCTTCTCTGAACAGCTTCTTCACTCTGACTCATTACCCGTTCCACTGCCATTATTTCTTCATAAGCTTTTGTTTAAGTTATTGTGCTCTTAATTTCCTGTTTCACAATCCATTAGTGATGCCAGCAAAATATATTAATTCAGATTTCTGGATTTGCATTTGAACATTTAAAGGATTAAAATTAATCACAGCTTCTCATTGGCTCAAGGCGATCAAAGGTTTAGTATACACGTTTCAGATCAATATTTCTCCTGACTGTCATTTGCCAAAGCCCAAGTGAAAAAAAAAAAGGCAACTGGATCTTTACCAGGCACGTAAATGCTGGGGCAAACCCAAGCCTAGCACAAACAGGTGAACCTCCATTAATCGCGGTGAAGAGACACTGGCTGCGCAGCTCTTCAGCTTGATCCTAAGCAAGGAAGCATCCCCACAAAAGTAAGGCTGTGCTCACTATGAGTAATGAAATCCCACAGCTCAGGTCTCTGACTAACAGTGGCTTCACCAGCACCCTCATTATTTCATCATGCATGAACCTTTTTGTTTTTTTCAGCAAGAAACCGTTTCTCCCAATAGATGCATAAAAGCAGGTTAAGTGGGCGTAAAACTGGGCATGAGCGAAAGATCTGTCAGCAGAGGTATCAGGTTTGCAGGAAAGGCTTGGAGACACTCCGACATCAGGATTTACTTCTGACTTGACTGTGCCTCCAGAGTCTCTGTTATGCAAGATTTCGCTACAGAGTGCCCAGGAGTGTGAAGGGAAAAAAAAACCGATAGCTGTGAAGCGTCTGGACTGCCAGGAATATCTAATTGCAGAGTAATTCAAGTGCCTCCAGTGAGCCACACAGCACAAAGGTGACTTGCCCAGATCACCCAGTGGGCCCATGGCCAAACTGGAGTGAGGATCCCAGCCTCCTAAGCCCCAACCGGCTGAGTGTATCTCCAGCTAAAAGATTTTTGTGGGCAAGATGAATTTATCTGGAGTTCTTCAAACAGATTTTTGCCCCTGATTTATGCATAGTCCACCCTCACCAGTTTAGCAATGGAATCTGGCCCTTTTAGTCTCATTTCCATTGCAGATTAGCAAACATCTTAGAAAAGAGTCTGGTCTCAAGATGTTTGTTGGGGTTGGTGGTTTGGTCAGATGGGAATAAGGGAAGTTAATTCTCTAGGGGGATATATGTGTAGTCCTAATTCTTTCTTCTAACCATGTGTCCGGCCAGACAAATCCACAAACATGCAAGATGGTAACAACTGCAGCCAACAGAATTTTTCTAATTATTTTTCTGTGCACAAGATCTAGTGTCTCCCTACCTCAGATTCCATCCCAAGTGTGTTTAAGTTGATGGAAAGATTCCCACTGGCTGCCGCGGGCTCTTGGTCAGGGCCCTGGGACAAGAGGCAGAGCAGTGGCTCCATTTACTTCAGAAATTCGACCCATGAGCGCAATGCTTGTTGGAAGAGTCCCGTTCCCTCAGCATGAAACAGCTCTCAGTGCTCTGGTCTGTTGTTCCAATCACTGCTCCAGCCAGTGACATTTTGGGTACATAAATAATTACCCTTTGGACTCTGGAGGCATTGCTTTCCCTGCCAGCCATCTCCTGCCCCCTTCCCTCGTGTCTAGCACTGATCTACAGACCTTTTGTGAGCCTCAGGTGTGAAAAACAGGCCAGTTCCAAGGCCTGAAGTGGAAACTGGAAAACAAACTAAGCTAAATAAAATATCCAAGCCAGGCATTTTGTGCGTATGTATCAACATGTGTTCCTATCCTGAAAGTCTGAAGCCTCTCCTAGACTCTAGACAACGAGCATCTTTCCTGATGATGGGAGTCATTTGGGTCATTTTCTGTTGCTGTACCTGGTGCTGAAGAATGAGGATCAAACACAAAAGAACCACTTGTTTTCCAACCCGGCCAATATTTAGAACCTCCATTTTCTTAGTGACGGTGCATGTCTTTTTCCCCATTTTAGGACATGCCCGGGAAGGTGGTGACTGCTGAGTTCCTGAAGAGGGAAAAGAGCTCTTTTTAGCTACTTCAGTTTGATAAGACCAACATTGCTGGAAGCTATGAGTAAGACCAAGAAGGATAGTTAATATCTGTCAAGCTTATACCATACAGCATCCACCATAGATAGTCGAGGCAGCTCGGGGTGAGTCAGGTCTTGTACTGGAACCAGCTGTCTGCAGGGGAAAAGGATGGGAGTGAGGGACCAAGGGAGGGAGAGGTGGGAGCCCTGGTTCTGCCAAGAGATGGGGGAACGCATCCTGCACCAGCTGATGCTGTGGTACAGCTTGAGGTCCTCCTGCCCACCGCAGTAAATCAGTGGCTGTGTTACTGCCAAGCTCCAGGCAGCCTAATTTATGTTGCTTAGACACCAAAATGGCGATGCTGATCTCTGCAGGGTGCAGATGTAGCCTGAGACCTAAGACCTGCCTGCATGTAGTCTGGCTGCATCCCAGGCAGGTGGTCTGGAGACTGCTTTGGGTTGCACTTGCCTTCAGCAAAGCACCAGGGAGGAAAGCAGATGGTGGTGGTGCAGGTTTGGGGAAGCTGATAAACCTGTGGATGGAAAGGAAGGGATGGCCGGGCCAGCCTGGCTTAGGTCCAGGAGGCAGCAGGGGACAGATATTGTCCCTATGTTTGGAGAAAGAAATGAGAGTTGAAAGGGAACAGAAGGGAAAAGCTGACTCCAGCAAAATTAATAGCAAAACTTCCAGTGACTGCACTGCATTTCGTAAAAATTTCACTACATTTCATAAAGATTCCTCTTCCGTGGTTTACATCCATGGTTATTAAAAGCCAGGTGTACTGCTGATTTTGAATAAAATGTGGTGGGTATTTAAATTGATACAATTTGTTGCATTTATAGTATTAATAAAGCTAAAGCCTATAAAAGGAGGCATTTTGGGGAAATAAAGTCCTTCTGAAAGTTTAGTTAACGCAGGACAGATGTTTCTTCTCCTACTGACAGTCAGCAGTTCATAATAATGGAATTTGCTCCCTTTTTAATTAAAAAGGCTAGTGTTCATTGAAAGGTGGATAAGAATAGATGTTTGGCAAAGGATCTTAAAGTATATTTTGAAAGAGGTCTGTTTTATTTCCACCCTCACAGCTGCTCATAAGTCTAAATCTCTGAACTGACTCCGCTGCTTTCGTAATTAAATACGATATATCCCCTTATCTTCCCGCTCTAGAAGTCGCTTGGCGTTGAACACTCCATTATGCGACTTCATCTGCTCACGGATGGGTGAATATGGGTAATACGGGCTGGTTTGGGGTGGATTCATTTCACTTGCCGGAAAGCAACTGGAAACAATTTTCTATCAGAGCGCTACGCTTTGTCATTTGACATCAGGCAGAGTCATGGGACTTTCCCTTCGGAACGTCATGCAGTAAATGAGACCGATGCTTTCTGGCTTCAGACTGAAAGAGGCTATTCAGTGGCCCCTTCCCCGGCATATCTGCCTCCGCGGGAAGGAGTCAAGGCAAGCTGTTTCTCAATGTGTGTGGTCACATTTCTCACGCGCAGGAGCAGAAGGAGCATCTCAGAAGTTTGCAAAAAGAGAGGCCAAGGCAGGCTCGGCCAGCGCGGGGGAGAGGAGAGAGCGGTGAGGAGCGCGAGGGTAAATGCAGGAGAAGATAAATCTCCCAAGCACGCGTGAAGAGGCTTGGCCATTAACTGCTCAGACAACTGGGGGGAACCAGTCCCTCGACATGGAGAACAGGGGCCAAAGGGCTTGCCAAAGGGACAGGCACTTGCCTGGGGACTGAAAGCCTGAATCACAGAATCACAGAATCATTAAACTTGGAAAAGACCTTCAAGATCATCAAGTCCAACCATCAGCCCAACACCACAATGTCTACTAAACCATGTCCCAAAGCAACACGTCCACACGCTTTTTTTAACATTTCCAGTGATGGTGACTCCACTATGTCCCTGGGCAGCCTGTTCCAATGCTTGACCACTCTCTTCATAAAGAAATCTTTCTTAATATCCAATCTAAACCTCCCCTGGCGCAACCTGAGGCCATTGCCCCTCATACTATCACTTGTTACTTGGGAGAAGAGACCAACGCCCTCATCGCCACAGCCCCCTTTCAGGTAGTTGTAGAGAGCGATAAGGGCTCCCCTCAGCCTCCTCTTCTCCAGACTGAACACCCCCAGTTCCCTCAGCCGCTCCTCATAAGACTTGTGCTCCAGACCCCTCACCAGCTTCGTTGCCCTTCTCTGGACACGCTCCAGCACCTCAATGTCCTTCTTGTAGTGAGGGGCCCAACACTGAACACAGGATTCAAGCTGCGGCCTCACCAGTGCCGAGTACAGGGGCACGATCACTTCCCTGCTCCTGCTGGCCACACTATTCCTGATACAGGCCAGGACGCTGTTGGCCTTCTTGGCCACCTGGGCACACTGCCGGCTCATGTTCAGCCGGCTGTCAACCAGCACCCCCAGGTCCCTTTCCACCGGGCTGCTCTCCAGCCACTCCTCCCCAAGCCTGTAGCGTTGCATGGGGTTGTTGTGGCCGAAGTGCAGAACTCGGCACTTGGCTTTATTAAATCTCGTACAGTTGACCTCTGCCCATCGATCCAGCCTGTCCAGATCCCTCTGCAGAGCCCTCCTACCCTCCAGCAGATCAACACTCCCATCCAAATTATCGGTTGGATAGAGGGAAGAGATGGGGCCTCCCAGCAAGTTTTCCTGGAGAGGAAAAAATCTCTCTAGAAATCCTGCCCCGACCTTTCCCCGTGCTCCTGCACCCGCCCGGAGCACCCGGGTCTCTTAGCCAGGTCAGAAAGGATTTTCCTTGGCACCTGAGATTGAATCATGTTAGGGTTGGTTTGGGTTTTTTTTAGACTTAAGGTTGGCTAGAAAACAGCATTATGTTTAATAAAAAACGGAGGTTTCAAAATTTATTTTCTTTCAGCTTAGAAATGAAATTGAAACCGTTCAAGAAAATTAGCTCCCCCCAACAAATCTTCCAGCCAACTTGAGCCGAAGGGTTTTGTTTGCTCTCTTGGTTTTTTTTAGCAAAAAGCATAATCAAAAAACTCCCCAGTCTTTTTTCTTGTATGGAGGTAGAGGGGAAAAGAGACTGAATGGGTGTTTTCAAACTTTTAAAACCACCTCCAAAGAATTCAGAGGTCTAGAAGTTAAGACATTTCCTTGGTGAGGGTCAGCTTTCACCCCAGCCGGAACCAGCTGTGACTGCAGTTAGAGACAACAGACTGTGATAGAAATGCCCATGACAGATGGCCTATATATATATATATGTATGTATGTATGTATATGTATATATATACACATACACAACACCCTTACATTCAACCACCTTTGCAAAATGTTTTGTGACCCTCAGATGAACGCTGATGTTTTCAAAGCAAAATGTTATTGCTTCATTGTGGCAGGAAAACAGCTTTCCATCTTGAGTGCTTTATTAGCTAATGTGGAACAAAAATAATTTAACTGCTTGCTAGAAATGCGGAAATTAATTACATTCAATTTCATTGAATTCCTAGGGAAAAAAATATGTGTGTGTTTTAACAGCTTTTAAATAAACGGACTGCCAACTGCAAACAGCTGAGCTCCAGAGCAGAGGGCTCGGCTCACAGTGGGAACCAGCCCAGGGCTAACTGCTAACGTGGCTTTTATTCACTGCTTTATTCCAGGTACGGCTGTCATCCAGGAAGACGATAAACTCCAACACCTTGTAATTATTTCAGCAAAACCAACTTGGAACAATGCATCTGAAATGAAAAGGTACCGAAAAGATGGAAAGTGTGGTGAACGTACTTTCAATATCTCATTCTACTGTTCTTCGAGGATAAAATTCTCTCTTCTCTACAATTTATATGAAGTAAGAGCAAATCTGACAAGTCCCAGGGCTACTGGACGCCCCGTGTGTCAGCAGTCACTTTGGCTGGGATGTGCGGAACAGGCTCTGAACTCTTCTTCCCCCAGGCTTATCTCTGGAGCTGGGCTAGCTCTCCAAAAAATATTCTGTTTACACTTTAATCCTCAATTAAATCAGAGCGCCTCTCACAAGGTCTGGGGTGTCCCAGAGACTGGAGTCCACCAAATGCATTTAACAATGAAAAAAACCCAAAGCCAAAGGTAAGAAATGCTGCGGCTGAGACGCGGGGCTGGGAGTCGGGAGGCGTTGGTGCTGCTCCGGCGCAGCCGGAGAGCGGCC
>NW_010519618.1:0-794 GCF_000687285.1 Phaethon lepturus
AATTGATGATTGCCCCTCACCGAAGGTGGGAGAGAGAGAGAGGGATCCAAAGATATGGAGGATGACAATGATAATTCCCCTGGTTCTCCCGAGGAGAGAGAAGGAGGAGAATCTAGCCCAATTTCAGGAAGGACACAGGGAAGAAGGGGAGAAGCTGGAGCAGCTTCCCTCCAAGCCCCTCTCCGAGAAGCGCTGGGGAATGATGGTCCAATATTAGTGAAAGTTCCCTTTTCAATTACTGATTTAAGATCTTGGAAAGAGACAGCAGGTACCTATCGGGAGGATCCAGAGAGAGTAGCTAGGGTAATTGAAACAATAATTAGAACACAGGATCCTGACTGGAATGATTTACAAGTAATATTAGATACTTTACATGACGAGACTGATAAGAGAATAGTGTTAACTACTGCCAGGAAGCAAGCAGAAGGAGCACATGCTAACGGGGATTTACAAGGAACAGTGGATCAAAACTTTCCATCTGTGAATCCTGAGTGGGACCCTGATCAGCCGGGACCCAGAGCAATGTTGAATAGATATCAAAGATGGATTCTGTATGGTGTTAAGAATGCAATGCCAAAAGCAATAAACTGGTCAAAAGTTTATGAGATAAGGCAAGAAATGAATGAGTCTCCTTCAGCTTTCATGGAAAGGCTGAAGATGACTGCTAGAAAATATACTAATTTGGATCTAGAAAGGAACTTCAAAAATTGGAAGGGCCTGAGTCTAGAGATTTGGGAAAAATGCTTGAAATTGCCTGGACTGCATATAATAATAGAGAAAAAGAAAAAGAGGTG
>NW_010519619.1:0-20249 GCF_000687285.1 Phaethon lepturus
TTGATTTCCCCATCACCTTGGTTACATTTCTTTGCCAAAAAAACCAATAAAAATATTGCCAGTTAATATGAAATTTTAATTTTTAGAATATTGTAGGGAAGGAACTACTAATAATTCACATAGTTCCTCTATTGTACTGACCCTCTTTAAGATGTTGTAGAGCTCTACCTCCTTGGGTAAATGGGTGTTATGTCTTCCAGAGCTCTTTGATGCACAGTGATGAACATGCCTTATGCATCATCCCTTAGAAACCTATACAAATGTGCTAACCAGCCTAGACAGACATCTTTGGTACTTGGTAGCACTGGATGAGCACACCACATTAGAAATAGTTTATAGCAGGAACAACAGGAATGACAGTTGTGCTCATTCCCTCCAAGAGTATTGTAAAAAAGGTGAGTTCTCATACATTCTCAAGCATCTTCCTGACTGGGGAGAACAGCTGTGCTTAAGACACTTTGGTTTTAGCAGAACTGAAAAAAAAAAAAATGAAAAAGCAAGAAAGAGTTTTCAGGCCTAACTTTACATAAATTAATAGGGAAACAAGATTAACAACTGGAGTCAACACATCTTACAGTCCACTAGAAGAAATTTTCCCATTTCTTAGCCATATTAATGGAAAAGGTTTGGATATTCTTGTGTAAGTACAATTTATTTTTAAAAGTAAATACTAATCCTTTTCTAAGAATTATGTTTAATTTTCATTCTTTTCATCAACTTTCAAATTTCTAAGTCAGTCAATATTTTAAAATGCAGATTTTGTAAAAGATCTCTCACATGACCCATGACTTTGCAATTATGATTTTTTTTATTTAGGAGTAATATAACCTTCATTTCATTTCCACTCATATTCTTTCTCACTGAGGACCAAGAGACAACACAGTATTCTGAGGGGCTAATTAAGAGATTGGTGATGACATTTTAGCAAATCCAATTCCCTGCTGGGAGCTATTCCTTTAATTCTCTCTTTTATAATTTTTGGACTAGAAAAAAACAGCCAAGAAAACAAAGTCTTTTTGTAGATAGTTATTTTGAGGTACTCGGGGTTTTAACAGTTGATCAGGTAAGCACTGCAAAACAGAGACAATGACAGAAGAATACCTGTAATGACATTCTAACCCTGGATCAACACTGAGTTTGTTACCTGTCAAGAGAAGTGTAGGTGCTAACACCTATATTATCACACAGTGCTGAATATTTTCTAATCATCAAGTCTTTTGCATAGTGTAGATCAGGAGTCCTTACAAACGTAACGGGCACATTTCCAATTAAAATACTTGCTAGGAATTCCTCAGAAACCTTCTAGGCAACAATGTCCAATCATACTGATTCAAAGAAATTCAAACTTAAGAAATTTAAACTCAATAACATCAAAGTGTTACTAAGCAGACATCTTTATTGCAGTACTGGAGACATGGGGGATATCTCCTCCTAACATGCGTGTGTTGAAACAGAAGTTCATCCTTTATATACCTTAAAGACATGAATATTCACACATTTTCCAAGAAATCACCGCTTCCTTGCTTATCTACTATATTTACGTAATGCTGGTGTTGCAAAACTACACTACGCATGCGCGGGGGTCTCAGGTGGTCGTTGGTGGTTGTTTGGGGAGTTAGCCTCCTACTCCTTTTTTCCTGTTATGGTCATGGGTCTCTTGAGGATAATTTCTTCTCCTTGGATGTTTGTCCCTTCTGTTGTTCAGCCAAGCAGTTCCTTCTTATCATCCTTGTTAGAGCACTCCTGCTAGGATGTTTCTATTCTCAAGGTTAAGATATCTTCTCTGTACTCATTAATTTCTCAGTCCTTGCTCTTAACTCTTTTCCTATTGGTTCTCTCCACCTGTCTTCTTCATTTCTACTTGTGTTTTAATTTTCATGAGGCCTGCTTTCCTTGTGATTAACTATTTACACATAGTTACAACATTAGCCATTGAGGCAAATACAGCCTAAGGACTATGCTAATAGGCCATTAAACATAATCACACAGTTATTAGGCTAAAAGTTAAACTAATCACCTAATCAATAACCTTCCAAAAAGTATATATATTGAGCCTTGTTTCAATACAAGCATAAAAAACAGAATGAGGATATGCCCAGAATCCACCTAAGTGACTCCAGAAAACTCCTTATTGAAAGAACATTTTATAAATAGACCTTTTTTTAAGCACTATGAGTGCTTCAGTTACAATGAATAACAGTTGACAGTTAAAGCAATTTAACAAGCTACACTTCTGAAATAATAAAATGTGTAAACAGTAGAGAAAATGTTTACTTAAATAAAAAAGGTATTTAAAAAAATAAGATATCTTTTCTTTTCCCATTTATTACATTTCAGGAAGATATCTGTATTCAACTTCTTGGCTTTTTTTCAGCAAACTACACCTGAAATGCCTCACCCTTGGTAAAAACAGACGACCTGTCAAAGCCTCATACCTTCAACAGACCTGGCATGGTGGGTGATGCAATCATGTGGGCAGTGACCTTTTCAATTTAAATCAAGTGTGTCTTGTGAGAGCAAAGCTGGATTCCTCTTTCAGTTCCTCTTTACGTTCTCTCTGCTCCCTACTGAGACAAAATCACAATCTTGATGTTCAGCATTCAGGCTGAAGACAGAATTGGACACAAACCCCTGTCTCTGAGTGACTTTCTCCATGTCTCATACAGTTATTTCTGATGATTTTTTTTGCTGCTGGAACAAGACACTATTTAGCATTTTCTAGAATGGGATTTCATACAGTTCTAGTGTAGCTGCAAAAAGCTTGGTTTAACCTGGCTGAACAAAGAGCTCAACTGCAAGCCTTGGAGTGAATCTGTATTTCTCCAGAGCATGTTTGGAGTTGGTGTTTTGACTGGAGCCAGTCTGAATGTTTCCCAAACAAACTCTCTGGGGAAGTTTTCCTGCATCACTAAGACTGTATCTGCCTACTCATGCTTTTTGATTAATTAGTTCAAATACTACATGGGCCAGAATTTCTCCTGTGCCGAAATCTGCTAAGGGTAGGTTACGGTTCCCTGAGTCTGTAGTGCACATGCAAGTCATGGGGTTGCTCTTGTTTGTGCCAGATGGCAGAAGAACTCGGAGGGGCAGCTGGCATCCAAGTCTGGCTGGAGTGCAGGCACCCCCCAAACACCCCTTCTCTCACTTTCTGCCCATGGAACACTGGTGCTAGCTCCTACCTGCCAGAGAGTGATCAGATGCAATCGCTATCTGGCAGCGCTGGGTTGCCCCACAGGGGCTATGCTGGAGGTAGAGTGTGATCTTCAACTGTTTAAATAATGAAAGGGAAGGATTTTTAGGCTGTTCTAAGGGGATATTATGATTACAACAGAACTGCATGGACTTATGGACTGCAAACATCACTACTGCCTGATGCAAATGTTAAAATTCAGCTCCCTAAGCCAGCACAAAGTATTTTCATGTAATGTACTTTGGTTTCTCACACTGGAAAATAATCAGTCATTACAAAAGCATAGGAGTGATCTCTGGCTTACATCCAATCTGGTTGATACTGATTATCAGGTTCAAGACCACTTGAGGAACCTGAACATCATAAGTCTACGGGACCTGACGCGATACATCCCAGAGTCCTGAGAGAATTGGCTGACATAGTTGCCAAGGCACTCTCCATGATATTTGCAAAGTCCTGGCAGTCAGGTGAAGTCCCTGGAGACTGGAAAAAGGGAAACATTGTACCCATCTTTAAAAAGAGTAGCAAGGAGGATCCTGGGAACTACCAATCTGTCAGCCTCACCTCTGTGCCTGGGAAGATCATGGAACAGAACCTCCTAGAAGCTATGCTAAGGCACATGGAGGACAGAGAGGTGGCTCAAGACAGCCAGCATCGATTCACCATGGGCAACTCCTGCCTGACCCACTCAGTGGCCTTCTGTGATGGAGTGACTATATCAGTGGACAAGGGAAGAGCTACCGATGTCATCTATCTGGACTTCTGCAAGGCCTTTGACACGGCTCCCCACAACATCCTTCTCTCTAAATTGGAGGGAGATGGATTTGATGGGTGGACTGTTGGGTGGATGAGGAACTGGTTGGATGGTTGCATCCAGAGGGCAATGGTCAATGGCTCAATGTCCAGATGGGAGATTGGTGACGAGTGGTGTCCCTCAGGGGTCCATGTTGGGACCAATACTCTTTAATACCCTCACCAATGACATAAACAGTAGGATTGAGTGCACCCTCAACAAGGTTGCAGATGACACCAAGCTGAGTGGTGTGGTTGACACACCTGAGGGATGGGTTGCCATCCAGAGGGACCTGGACAAGCTCAAAGAATGGGCCCATGTGAGCCTCATGAGGTTCAACAAGGCCAAGTGCAGGGTCCTGCACCTGGGTTGGGGTGACCTGTGGTATCAACATAGGCTGAGGGATGAAGGGATAGAGAGCAGCCCTGCCGAGAAGGACTTGGGGTACTGGTGGATGAGAAGCTGGACATGAGCCAGCAATGTGCGCTCGCAGCCCAGAAGGCCAACTGTGTCCTGGGCTTCATCCAAAGCAGTGTCCCAGCAGGTCCAAGGAGGTGATTCTGCCCCTCTACTCCACTCTGGTGAGACCCCACCGGGAGTCCTGCATCCAGCTCTGGAGCCCTCAGCACAGGAAAGACATGGACCTGTTGGAGTGGGTCCAGAGGAAGCCACAAAAATGGTCAGAGGGATGGAACACCCCTCCTGTGAGGGCAGGCTGAGAGAGTTGGGGTTGTTCAGCCTGGGGAAGAGAAGGCTCCAGGGAGACCTTATTGCAGCCTTCCAGTACTTAAAGGGGGCCTATAAGAAAGATGGGGACAGACTTTTTTTACAGGACAGCAGGGCCTGTAGTGATAGGACAAGGTGTAATGGTTTTAAACTAAAAGAGGGTAGATTTTGACTAGATAGAAGGAAGAAATTTTTCACAGTGAGGGTGGTGAAACACTGGCACAGGTTGCCCAGAGAGGTGGTAGATGCCCCATCCCTGGCACCATTCCAGGTAAGGTTGGACGGGGCTCTGAGCTACCTGATCTAGTTGAAGATGTCCCTGCTCATTGTAGGGGGTTGGACTAGATGGCCTTTAAACATCCGTTCCAACCCAAACTATTCTATGACTCTGTGATCTTTCACTGTACCTCGGGGAATCTTGGGCCAGTTCTACAAACTGACACAAAGGTTGGCATTCCCATGAAAATCAAGTGGCCTAATTGACTACATAAAGGATTGCAAGTTCTCTGACACACTTATCTCTTTTCTCAAAAGTATATTATTTTTTGAATATCGTCTACTTACACTAAGTTTCAACTAGATTATAGTACAGAATTGTAAGACTAAAGAAGCTGTGGTCAAATGCAATAAGCTTATTTAGTTTTATTCTTTATTTCCCAGAAGAAGCATATAAACAAATACAGTGCTAAAGCCTAAAAAGGATACTGTCAATATCAGTGCTGTTTTGTTTTTTTTTAAGGAGGATTAAGTACTTAAGCTTTTTGTTTTTACTTTTACTTACAAGCTTAAGTCTATACACATGTATAGCTAGTTTACAGTGAGGTCTAACGACAGCAATCATTTTAGCAGACATTCATCTGGACATAGTGGACTATGCAGACTACAAATACAGAGCTCACTACAGTTCAGGGTCTCTCAGAGTAGGACCCTGAGCCTCTTAACACCCACACCTTTGAACAGGCCTACTGAGTTTAAGAAGACTGCTCAAACATGTTAGCACTGCAGATTCAACACCTAAATTTAGTGCTGTTGCATCCAATGAAAAATGCATTACACATCAGGTGGTAATATTTCAAGACTTGGTACAAGAAAGCACTCTGGGAAGAAAATGGTATATAACTTTCATGAACTGTAACAACAGCAAAGTTACATAAGACAGAGATGACTCAATTTACACTAAAAGTTATTTAGAAAAAGATAGCTTTGTATTTTTATGTAAGGGTCTATCATACTGTACTACAAGGTGGGTATATAAATAAGGCAAAATGTATTAATAAATTAATGTTTAAAAGCTGACTGGAGACATCAGATGTCTTGCTTTGGGACAGGCCACTATCTCTCTCAGTTTTTAAGTGCTCAGGGTATCAAAAGTTGGGCCCCAGCAAGAGACTTGCACAAAACATCTTTGTCACTGACACAGACAGTGGGATCGAGTGCACCATCAGCAAGATTGCAGACGACACCAAGCTGAGTGGTGCAGTTGACACGCCTGAGGGACGGGATGCTATCCAGAAGGACCTAGACAAGCTCAAAGAATGGGCCCATGTGAACCTCATGAGGTTCAACAAGGCCAAGTGCAGGGTCCTGCACCTGGGTCGGGGCAACCCCTGGTATCAACACAGACTGGGGGATGAAGGGATTGAGAGCAGCCCTGCCAAGAAGATCTTGGGGTACTGGTGGATGAGAAGCTGGACATGAGCCAGCAATGTGCGCTCGCAGCCCAGAAGGCCAACTGTGTCCTGGGCTGCATCCAAAGCAGTGTGGCCAGCAGGTTGAGGCAGTTGATTCTGCCCCGCTACTCTGCTCTGGTGAGACCCCACCTGGAGTCCTGCATCCAGCTCTGGAGCCCTCAGCACAGGAAAGACATGGACCTGCTGGAGCAGGTTCAGAGGAGGCCACAAAAATGATCAGAGGGATGGAACACCTCTCCTGTGAGGACAGGCTGAGAGAGTTGGGGTTGTTCAGCCTGGGGAAGAGAAGGCTCCAGGGAGACCTTATTGCAGCCTTCCAGTACTCAAAGGGGGCCTATAAGAAAGCTGGAGAGAGACTTTTTACAAAGTAAGAGATAATGACTTTAAATTAGAAGAGAGTAAATTTAGATTAGATATAAGGAAGAAATTCTTCACTATGTGGGTGGTGAGGCACTTGAACAGGTTGTACAAAGAAGTTGTGGATGCCCCACCCCTGGAAGTGTTCAGGCCAGGTTGGATGGGGCTTTGAGCAACCTGGTCAAAGGAAGGTATCCCTGCCCACATCAGGGGGATTGGAACTAGATGATCTTTAGGGTCCCTTCCAACCCAAACAATTCTATGATTGTATGATCAGGTCTTCTTTTCCCAATTTACTTCAGCTCCAATTTATGCTCCAATCTTTAAGACACAGAAGTTCAGTAAAGGCTAACTTCAATCTTTAGCATAACTTGCTGTGAGAAAGTGGCATCCTATGCAGTGCCACATTAACTGTGTTAAAAAGCTGCCCTAAGGAGTATGCTTGGCAGAGAATATTTCTCTTGTGAATACTCAGAGAACACAGAGTACTGGAAGAAAATTAACAGAAAAACAGAAGCAATTAGGAAGACAATACAGCAGTAAACCCACTGCATAAACCACACGGGTGTTGTCCTTAGAAATTTGTTATTTCGTATGAAAATGCTGTATTTTCCCATGCATTTCTTAGTCAGTATGTTCATTCTGAAACAGAAGTATATATATTTTGGTGTAAGTTTGTTCATCTTAAAATTTGCATAGGCATTTTGCTTCTGACAATTGTTATGTTCTCACACACATCGTTTTGCTTTGCAAGCAGATTGGCCTGGAGGTGTACCTGTGCATCCTCATAGTACCTTGAAATTGCTCAAAGTACACCTTAACTAAATATACAATAGAAGGATAATGCTGGAAAAGACCTCCAGAAATTATACAACATGTAACTGAAAGATATTTGTCATTAATCCATAATTAAAAGTTCTAATGAGTAATATCTAGGTATTTTTCCTTGGTAGCCTGTAACAATACTTAATTGTTCTTACAGAATTTCTTACATCAACTTCTATTTTCCCTGGCTATAAATAAAGTCTATTACTACTTACTCATCCCTTCAATTGACATAAAGAAGGTTTTATTACTTTTCTAACGACCTGCTACATATTGGAGGACAAATCATCTTTTACTTCCCAAATCTTCACTGTTCTTCATTAAACAGACAATCATTTTGACTTTGCTTCATCGGTCATCTGTTCTTCACTGTTATAATTTTTTATGGGGATATTTCACATCCATCTGAAAGCTTAGTGCCCAAATCTGGACAAAGTATTTCACCTGGGGGCTTGTAATTATTTGACTCATAAGTAAATTTCCAAGTCTTAATTCCTTTTAGAACATTGTAAAACAATGCTTGTCTATAAACTCCCAGACCTCCCCAGCCTGCTTCTGTTGTGCCAGTTATTCTACACTTTGCATTTGTGGAGGGTCTGTTCATTTTCTTTCTGAGGTGATACACTTTTCATTTTCTTTCTGGAATTTATGAAGTTATGTGCTCATTCTTAAAACTTTTTTTAGTTCCTCAGCTAAGTCACTGCCTTCCACCAGGAGGGATTTCCACTGTCCAATTGCACTTCATCTGAACAATTTATTTCTAAGTGTTCAACACCGACTGACTGTAGTATTTCACTAAGTCGAATATGTTTTTTCATTATAGGTTGACATAAAAGTAAAATCATCCTATTCTGCAATGACCATCATAAACATCTCAAGAAAATGCTTTCTAAAACTTTCTTTTTAACTAAACCCTTTAAACTGTGTTTTGCAGCATCCTCTTTTTGGTCACTTTTATGTTTGCCTTTAAAACCCAACCAAGAATGGGGTTCCTCTGTGTGGAAGGCATTGCTCACACACAGAATACTAACCCTACAGAGCTTTGGGAGCAGTGCACTTCAGAAGACCACAGGATAGAGAACTGGGGTATAAAAAAAAGGAAAAAAGAAAAAGCATAATGGTTGTATGTGGAGGGAGAGAATGAGACAACTGGGAGGGGGAAATGTCAATAGTGATTATACGGGGGGCATGGCATAGGAAAAGGTGAAAGGACAGCAGTTGAAGGAAACTGAGCTGAAGAGAATATGAAAGAAAGAATGGGGAAAAAATGTGACCTGGGAAAGACAGGACAGATGAAGTCTAGTTAAAACTGCGTAAGTCTCTGAATGTCTGAGTCTGCTTTCGTATTTCTGCAGCCATGCCTGCCTGCTGGAGTCTGCAGATATAGAACTTTGCTTCACTGACCACTTTATCATCGCTTTCTGCAGCTTCATTCTCATCTCAGCATTTTTGAGCACAGATAACCCAAAATAGCTAGTAAATAGTACAGACCTCACCCACAGACACCATTGTTTTGTACTACACTGAGCCTAGGCACAGCTACTAGGAAAGACAATTAAAAAGTGTCTCTTTGGGAGGGACAAGAACTGGCCAACTGAGCCAGAACTCATCAGGAGAACAGGGAGCATTTCTGCATTTCTATGCAAATCCAGCTTGGTTAGGATTACCTACTCTTTCTTGCACTGCTATCTGTGTGGCCTTAAAGAACTACCTTCTGAGCAGAGTGCAAGGATCCTGGGAGGGGCACAAATAGAGCAGCCATTAACAGCTCCCCACCAACTGTAGAGGTCAGGCAATGGCTGAATGCAACAGTAGCTACAGCCAGAAGGAAAGGCCTTCTTACCACATTTTAAAGGGTGGAAAAGCAAGCAGGAAATACTAGCACCAAGTTGCTGGTCAAGATAAAAGGAATTAGAATGAAACAACAGGGACTAGCAAAGCAAAGTAACCTCGAAGAATAAACATTGTGGTTAAGGCAAGGAACTAAGATAAGGAAAACATCTGCTGGCCCATCACATCCCAAAGCCTGGTGTATGCACGTAACCTCATTATACTGTAATTACAGTGTTAAAGTTGACACCCACTCAGATGAAAACTCAGATGAAAAAGCAGATAGCCCCCCCCCCCCCGGCTCCTTTGGTGCATGCGCAACATATGCAGTACTGTACAAGTGATATATTTATGTACTTTCTGGAAGGTTATTGATTACATGATTAGTTTAAGTTTTAAATATTTCTTTAGCCTAATAACGGTGTGATTATGTTTAACAACCTACTTTCATAGTCCTTAGGCTATATTTGCCTCAATCCTAACATTTCAGCTACGTGTAAATAGTTAATCACAAGGAAAGCATGCGTGTAAAACAAAGAGGCCTCGTGAAATTAAAACAAAGAAGAGTTAAGAGCAAGGACTGAGAGATTAATGAGTACAGAGAAGATATCTTAACCTTGAGAATAGAAACATCCTAGCAGGAGTGCTCTAACAAGGATGATAGAAAGAATTGCTTGGCTGTACAGCAGAGGGGGCAAACATCCAAGGAGAAGAAACTATCCTCAGGAGACCCATGACCATAAAAGGGAAAAAGGAGTAGGGGGCTAACTCCCCAAATGACCACCAACGACCACCCGAGACCCCTGCGCATGCATAGTGTAGTTTTGTAATGCCAGCATTATGTAAATGTAGTAAATAGGCAAGGAGGCGGGGATTTCTCAGAAAATGTAATGAATTTGTATGGCTTTTTTCAATAAAAGAAGTGCTTATGAAACTCAAGACAGGCACACTGGGCGGAGTTATCCCCTGTGTCTCCAGTACTGCAATAAAGAATGCCTGCCTCCTAAAACTTCAAACTAAGTGTTAGAGGGTTTTCTTGCCGACTTTTTCAGTAACACAGGAATCTGTAAGCAATCATGCATTAACGTTTAATGTTAATTCCACTAACATCCTGCTTGTAAAAATGTATATAAACTCCCTAGGGTAGAAACAAGGTGTGCTAGCTTCGTAGATTTACCACCTAGCATCCATCTCTGTGCAGAAATGGAATAAAGGAGTATTTCGACTCACTGTGTGTATCAGGTTTTGCACAGCAGGCATAGAACCCCGTTTTTGGGACAGCAATTTTGTCGACCCAGGTGGGACAGCCGTAAGACCTTGCCCTGACTGCCTCATCTGACCTGACAGTGGAGGAAAGGGATAAGCAGGACTCCAGCCTCCAAACCTCCTCCAACGCCAGAGTGGTGAGTGGCTCAAAGGGATATTCAGCTGTAGGTGAAGGGGGTGTACGCCTGGACTGATGAGTACTCATTTTATATCACAATGGGTACAAAGTATAAAACATATACATAGATGCTCAGCGCCGAGGGGAACAAAGGGTGCCTTAACTGACATGACAGAGCTGAGTATAGGACTTAACAGGTATAACAGGAAACAACCAGTCCAGTGTTCCTCCCTGCCCCATCCCTTTGTGACACAGCCTCAAAAACTGGAACACATTCGGAGGGGATTGCATGACAAAAGACAAAATGAAACGGTATTATAATCAATGGTGGCCACAGTATAAATTAGACGATGGAGAGAAATAACCAGAGAATAAGATATTTACAATAGAATACTATTTTGCAGTTATTTGCCGTCTTTTGGGTAAATTGAATGAAGTGGCATACATGGATGCATTCATGAGTTTGTACAGGGACCCAAGTGCTCAGACAAAGTGTAAATTTGGGTCAGATACTTGTGTGCCAGAGAAAAAGGAAAATAGGTGCTGTTGTTGGAGGTACATAAGGAACAAAGCTGAGGGTATTGTTTCACCTCTGAGTAGTTAACGAGGTGCAGCCTTGAGGGAAGGAACAAGATAACAACAAAGGGAATGCAACTACTGAACTTTGCAAGAACTATCCTAATTAACATCTAATTAACATCTAACTGGCATAGTAGAAACCCGCCCTTGCGAAGGGAAAGACCTGCGCCGTAAAAAAAAAAAAAGGACGTTGTGACTTTAAGTGGGGATGAGGCTTGCGGACACCGATGAGAACAAGGGTGATGAGCCAACTTTTAGAAATACGGTTAACCGTTGCTTGAAATGTAGAAATATTTTTCATGTGTTAACCAAGGTGCGCTAGCTTTGTGGGCCTACGACCTAGCACCCAGCTCTGCGCAGATTTGGAATAAAAGCAAGTATCTCGGCTCTGTGTGTTTTCAGCTCTCTGCACACCGGGTGAAAGAACCCATATTTGGGACAACAAATTGTAAGAATTCTAATAAGGAACCATATGTTGTGGAGGAGAGGAACTGGAGGACGTACAATTACTGATGCCCACTGCCCCATCGCCATATGGTACAAGGGCAGAAGAAACACCAGATACTTCCAAAAAATCAAATGGGCGACAAACATTTTAGCCCAGTTTCTAGCAGAACAAGGGGACAAGTGCAACCAGCTATTCAGGCGCCTCTGAGACAAGCAGCAGGGGTTGAAGGCTTGCCAGTAACATGTACTGTTCACTACCTCTGATTTATTAAACTGGAAACAATCTGTTGGGTCCTATCGGTAAAATCATGAGGGCATGTATCAGCTTTTGGAAACTATAATGTTGACACATAACCCTAACTGGGGGGATATGCAAGCTACGTTGAATACTTTCTTTATGGCAAAAGAAAGGACAGAGCCAAAGAGGAGGGTGGGAAAAGGAACAGACCAGAGGACCCAGATGATTATTTACCAATTAAGGAGGATCCCGAATGGGATCTGAGTATAGGGCTGGGTAAAGCTAAACTAAAACAATACCAACAGCTGATATTGTATGGAATCCAACACAGGGTACCTAAACCAAAGAACTTACCTAAATTGTGTGAGGTGAGGTAAGGTCCTGAGGAAAGCCCGTCTGCCTTTTATGAAAGGCCATGAGGTAGCTAAAAAGTGGACAGATTTGAATCCGGACAAAAAGGCTAACCAGAAAATATTTAACATGTTATTTATTGGACAATCATCCCAAGATATAAGAAAGAGATTACAGACGTCTGACAGGGTGGGAGTATGTCCCATTTCTCAGTTGACAGAAATAGCATATAAAGTCTATAATAACTGTGAAGAAAAGAAGGAGAGAAAGGAACAAAGTAGAATGAAATTACAAGCATCTTTATTAGTGGCCGCTATAGCAGAAAAAAATACAGTGAGAAGAGAAAGTGGCAGAGGAAGAGGAGGAACAGGAATGGGAGTTGGAATGAACCCACAAGGGAGAGTGTCGTGGTTAAACCAGTGTGCCATCTGCAGACAAGAAGGACACCAGAAAACTGAATGCCCCAAGAAAAAGGAACAGGAAGAAAGAAATCAGGCAGGGAATCATAATCCTATAATGTTGGAAGATTCAGATAATGAATAGAAGGGACCAAGGGAGAATATTAAGGTTTCCCCAGTAGATCCCCTGGTTCCAATAAAGCTGAGGAATGAAATAATAGATTTTTTAATAGATAGTGGGCCTACCCATTCAGTAACAACTAGTTGTAAGGGACCCTTAAGTAAAACTACAATACCAACTGTTGGGGCAACAGGAAGGAGAACTTTACAGACATTTTTGCAAACTATGGAGCGCACAACTGAAAGTACTAAATTGACCCATGAGTTTCTATATATGCCAGAATGCTCCCTCCCACTACTAGGATGAGATTTATTATGCAAATTGAATGCTCAAGTAACCTTTTCTGAGAACTGTACAGCTGCACATCCCACAAGAAAATCCATGGAAGTCTCAAATTTGCTTGCCGACAGACCAAATTTCAGAGGAAACTGAAGATAATATCCCACACACAGTATTGAACGTGGTAATCCCTCTGGTGTGGGCTTTGAAGAAGCCAGGTAAAGCAAAAAAATGTAATCCCAATTAAAATAGAACTTAAGGCAGGAGCAAAACCCATAAGGGTAAATCAGTGCCCCATTAGAGGCACACAAAGGATCAGAGCCTTTGATACTTTCAGGCAGTACAGTCTGCTCAGAGAATGTCAGTCTGAATACAATACTCCTCTTTTACCAGCAAAGAAACCTTGTTCTGAAGAATACAGACTAGTGCAGGATTTAAGAGGAATAAATCAAATAACTATGGACATACAACCTACTGTACCAAACCCTTACACCCTATTAGCCTCGATACCAGAAACAAATGTTTATTTTACTGCTTTGGACTTAAAAGATGCTTTCTTTTGTGTCCCAGTGGATGGACAAAGCCAAGCAATCTTTGCCTTCGAATGGGAGAATCCCATGACAGGAAGACAGGTGCAGCTGTCTTGGACTGTACTCCCAGAAGGATTCAAAAATAGCCCTACTCTGTTTGGTAACGTATTGGCCAAAGTTTTAGAACAAGGGTGAGGCAAGCAATGTAACTCTGCTGCAATACATGGATGATATATTGACTGGAACTCATACTAAAGAAAGCTGTCTGGAGGCGACTATTAGTTTGCTTTATTATCTGGGTTTAGCAGGATACAGAGTTTTCCAGAAAAAAGGTCCAGGTAGTAAAAGAAAATGTTTGATATCTGGGCTTTGCGGTATCAAACTGACACAGGGAACTTGGAATTGAAAGAAAAGAAGCTATATGTGGAATTGCAGTGCCAAAGACTAAGGAACAACTGCAGGGATTTTTGGGCGTGTCTGGATTTTGTCATATATGGATTCCTGATTTTGGGCTAATAGCTAAACCACTGAATAATGCCATTAAACGACCAGAAAAATACAGGAATGGACTTCAGAATGCTGGAGAAGCTTTGATGCAATAAAAATAAAAATAATGGAAGCTCTGGTCTTAGGCCTCCCTGATTTGACAAAGCCATTCCAGCTCTATGTACATGAAAGGCAACAGATGGCCTTAGGAGTGATGACCCAAACACTTGGAACCTGGAAAAGACCAGTGGTGTACTTCTCAAAACAACCTGATGAAGTAGGCAAAGGATGGCCTGCATGCCTTCCAGCTGTAGCAGCTGCTGTTTTGCTAATCCAGGAAGCATGAAAGCTCACTCTGGGACAACCTATAATAGCATTAGTCCCACATGCGGTAGGGGCCATTCTTAATAATAAAGGGCGTCACTGGATTTCTCCAAGCCAATTCGCAAAATACCAGGCCATCTTGGTGAATCAGGAAGATGTGAGTCTGAATGTGGTGTCCATCCTAAATCATGCCACCTTGCTGCCCATAGCTGAATGGGAACCTTTACAGCATGATTGCCTAGCCACTATCAAGCAGGTTTATGCCAGCAGGCCTGATTTGAAGGATAAGCCATTGAAAAATGTGGACCTAGAGCTGTATAACAATGGTAGCAGTTTTATACAGAACGGAGAAAAAAAAGTAGGATACGCGGTGGTGACCCTCTGGGAGGAAACAGAAGCTAAGCTCTTACCTCCAAATACTTTCACAGCACAGAAGGCAGAAATCGTTGCTCTTACAAGGGCCCTGGAAATTGGGAAAGGACAAAGAATTAATATTTATGCCGATTCTAAATATGCCTTTGGGGTTGTAAATGTCTACAGAGCCATTTGGAAGGAGTGAGGATTACTGAATTCACAGGGAAGTGGTATAAAATATGGATCAGAAATCTTAAAATTACTACATGCTGTTTTAGAGCCAAAAGAAGTAGCAATAATGCATTGCAAAGCCCACTGGAAAGGACAAGGAGAGAGAACCTGAGGAAACAGAAAAGCTGATCTAGCAGCCAAGAGGGCTGCTTTACAAGAGCATATAATTGGAGCACTGATAGCCAGCAGAGAAATCAACAAAAAACCTCCTCAATATTCTGAGAACTGATTGGCAGAAATGCTAAAGTGCTTGAAGAATCCCGAACGATGTTGGGTAACTCCAAATCAGCAGGTCCTCACCACAGCAAAAATAATGGAAGCCCTTCTGAAAAAGCAACATGAAGAGACTCACATGGGAGCAGATGCTAAGATAAATGGTGTTAAAAGATATGCTGTAGGACCAAAGATGCAAATGAGTGCAGATGCGATAGTAAGAAGGTGACGAATTTGCTGTGTAAATAATCCCAAAATACAAAGAAAACCCCTGGCAGGGGATGTTAAAAGCGGAGTAACTCCTGGGGAGCATTGGCAAATAGATTTCTCTGAACTGCCAAAGTATAGACAACATAAATATCTACTTGTTGTAGTAGATCCTTTTTCAGGACGGCCAGAGGCTTTCCCTTGCCACTTCAATCCAGTTAGAAAAGTTGTTAGAGCATTATTAAAGGAAATAATCCCTTTGGATTTGGAGTTCCTGTGGGGTTATTCTCAGACGATGGACCTCACTTTATTTCAGAACTGGTCCATGGGGTATCAAAATTTCTTTCCATGGAGACCATTTCTTCAGTTCAAATGGTCTCCATGCCCCTTGGAGACCACAGTCTAGTGGAAAGGTCGAAAGGATGAATCAGATCCTTAAAAGACAAATTTCAAAATTGTGCCAGGAAACTCAGCTTAAATGGGTAGATGTTTTACCAATTGCCTTGATGAGAGTTAGAAACACTCCACGGGTCAGAGAGGGAGTAAGTCCTTTTGAAATTTTATAATGAAAACCATATCCAGTTATGAATCAAGCAGACCGGAGCGATCAGATACACATTAGAGGAGAAGGAATGCTAAGAAATTATTTGCTTTCTCTCTTGCGGGCATTATCTTCTCTGCACAGGGACCTTAACTAGCAAGCTCCACTTCCTCTGGACTCCCCAGTATACAACTTCAAGCCTGGAGACCTAGTTTACATCCAGACTTGGAAGGATGAACTGCTGAAAGAGAAGTATAAAGGACCATATTTAGATCTTCTAATCACATATACTGGAGTAAAGGTGGAAGGAATCAGTTCCTTGAATTCATTCACTTGAGTGAAGACAGCTCCCACTGAATAATCTTGGATGTCCACTTCGATGGGACCAGTGAGGTTAAAACTGACTAAAACTCATGAAAAATTGAATTGCTAAGTGGAGGAAGCACTTACATTTATGCAAACTTAAATCAGTGCTTGTTTTAGGGTATATTTTTGAGTGGGAAGAACAGGGACTTAGAGATGAAAGAATTCTGCATTTTGTTGTTAATGCTATCCAGATGTAAAACAATTGATACTAATATGATTTTGCAGCTCATACAATCCTTTGGAAAAATTGACAATGTAACTCAGTTTACTGCTTGTCTACCTACACCAAAGTCTGCTGAATCACCTGTGCCATGGGGAGTCTTGACAACAAATATGACATCAATATGGGAAGGTATGTGGAAAAAACGTAACTAATAGTACCATAACTTGGTATAACAGGGCAGGAAAATACACCTTGAAGTGGCAGGAGAAAAACAGCATGATTGACAATTGTAACATAACCAAGCCCCAAACTCCATGGGCAACAGAAATAATATATAGACCTTCAGGAGATCAATGTACTAATGCTCCATGGGGTTGTCAGGTGCCCATGGTCTGGGAAACCCCACAGGCAGGAGATTGGGCATATGCTCAGGAGGCTAAATGGTACATCATGTGGAACAGAGATGGAGGAGACCCTGAAGACCCCTTACAGGTAAAAATAATCTATCCTAATCTTAACAATTCCAGAACTATATCAAGAAATCAAAGAGAAAATTGGAATTGTACCAAAATATATAACTGCAATAGCTCAGACCCAGAGCTTCAGAGACGGCTCCAGTTGCCCAAGCCCTAAGGTTAGGGGGTGTGTGTTGAAACTATACTACACCCTTGAATGATACCTGGTTCCATTTAACAAATAATGAGACTTGGACAGACATAGATTGTACCCAGATAGGAATTCCATCTTTAGGACATGCTGTATGGACCAGCAGCAGAGTCAATTGGACAACTCACCTGCAAGTGGCAGGACAAATACAATACTGAACATTAGGGTGGTTAACTTTATGTCCCCTGTGGAGAAAATCACCAGTGGGGTCCAACCCATGGGGAAGAATGAAACAAGATGAAACAGAGGACCCATGGCAACATCTCATTACAGGAACTACTATCACTTGGGTTTTATAACCAATCTTTTTGCCTCAAGCTGCTACCCTTGAAAATAGATGTGTTCTAAACAACTTGACTCTACAAATAGAAGCATTGGCTAATGCTACCAAAACAGGGATGGAGGAACTCAACCTCCAATTACAAGCTACCTCAAAAATGATTCTACAAAAACCAATTAGCATTTGATTTGCTTTTACTACATGAACATGGAGTATGCCATTACTTAGATCGCAGAAATGATAGCTGCTGCATACATATTCCAAACATTACTGAAAATCTAGATAAACAGCTTAATCGGATTAATAAAAAAGCTAAAACTAGTCATGATTTGAGAAACAGTATGGAGAGTGGATGGCCGAATAAAATCCTTCATGGCCTAGGATTTTCCTTAACCGGCTGGTTGCAAAGTTTATTGCAAAATTTGATTATGTTTATATTGCTGATCATTATAGTTTGTATGATCCTTGGTATGCTTGCTTGATTATGCAATCTCTATCATGACGGTCGCATCAGATAATGATGGTGGGTTTAGAAAAGGAAAGGTTACATAGGGACATTGACATGAAAGAAAGAAGGAATGAGACTAATGGGACACATCAAAGAATATGTCCATGAGTCTTAAAGGGGGGAATTCCTGGTCAAGATAAAAGGAATTAGAATGAAACAGGGACCAGCAAAGCAAAGTAACCTTGAAGAATAAACACTGTGGTTAAGGCAAGGAACTAAGATAAGGAAAATATCTGCTGGCCCATCACACCCCAAAGCCTGGTATAGGCACGTAACCAATCCTCATTATACTGTAATTACAATATTAAAGTTGACACCCACTGGGACGAAAACTCTCAGAGCAGATATCCCCCCCCCCCGCTCCTTTGGTGCATGCGCAACATATGCAGTACTGTACAAGAATCTGTAAGCAATCATGTGTTAAGGTGACTAACATCCTGCTTGTTAAAATGTATATAAACTCCCTAGGGTAGAAACAGAGTGTGCTAGCTTTGTGGATTTACCACCTAGCATCCATCTCTGCGCAAAAACAGAATAAACAAGTCTCTCGACTCAGTGTGTATATTGGGTTTTTGCACACCGGGTAAAGAACCCCATGTTCGGGACAGTAAAGTCAGTCTTTAAAAATTACAGAAGGAAAAAAAGCTTACTAAGCAGGAACTCAAAGAGAGCTTGCCTGCGGAAGGAAGCAATTTTCATGTTTTGGAGTTAAACATGTCAACATGAAATTCGGTAGAAACCTCCATGGCTTAGCGAAAAGTTCAGGAACACAATCTGAAAATCTATAAATCTTCTGGTGTGACTGGACAACAGAGTCACAGTGTTTGTTAGTAACAGAACTTTGTGTATTGTTTGTGCTAACAGAAGCAAAGAGGAATTATTTCAGAAATTTTCTTTAAAGACTGTGTCTCTGACTGGTTTTGTAACTCTGAAGGGGCAAAGTAGAATGCATGCAAACTCTGGGAAAAGATAACCTTAAGAGCCTACAGGAGAGCAAGTAAAGGTGGGATATTTAGCACAGGTAATAGGGATATTTCAGGGATTTTATTTTTTAAGCAAAAGAGTAGAACTTTTCAAAAGGATTACCAGATAGATGATGCAACAAAAGGCTAAAGCAGAATGTTTTTTGCCTTCCTAGATTAAAAGGAGTATTAAAAGCACATGGAGTCACTGATGGGATCTAAACATAAATGGGTTCTAAACCAGCTGAATGCCAGTTAAAGAAAAATTTTAATGGCACTGTGACAGTCCTATTTTTGACAGTAAGCGATACAAGACAGTTAAGAAACATTTAAAATTAAAATTCAAGGCATTAACACTGGTTTCATGCCATCATTATGCAGTGAGATGCAGTATAAAATAGTGTATCTGAAATCCCAGGAGAGCAGGTAAAATGAGTTTTCCAAATTATTACCTGAAGATGGTTCAAAATATTTGTACGTTTCACAAAGAAGAAAAACATATAGTGAAAATACATTGTTTGAAGGTTAAAACTGGGTAACACAACCGGGGAGCAGGTCTATGCTTCAGGAATGTTAGGGTCCCAGATACGATAAAACATCGGTGCCTCTTATCTACTGCTAGAGGTGCCCCCCCATTTAAGGAGTTTATATGCTTTAGATGAGCAAGTTTGTTATAAAAGGAATTTATTACCTTTTTAAAAAAAAAATTAGGTCAAGATGTTTCAGCCTACGAACTTTGCACCCTATGTTAGCTGTAAGCTAGCACCTAAGACAGGGCATGAGAACTGCAGCTTTTAGGTTGACTCTGACGGCCTTCATTTTTATAGTTCTAAGGTGGTACATGATGCAAAAACGCTTGGGAGTCACTGTTTTCAAGCTGTAACTACAGCAGAGGACGTCACCTTCTCTCCAGTCGCTTCACACTAGCAGTAATCCCACGCAATATTATCCGTCAGGGAGAAAAGGCCCCGAATGAGGCAGCAAGCGAGTTTTTGTAGGACGGTCAGGCTCAGAGCAAACAATTCCTTCTCGCGCTGTAAGCCAGGCCGGAGCCGGCCCTGCCCCGTGAGTCAGCGGCAGCTGCGCCCGGCCGGGCGAAGGAGGCGGGTACAGCTAGTGCAAGATGCGCCCTGCCGCGCGCGATTTGGACACCCCTCCACCAGTGTACGCGGGCTTAATTTTGGGCCGTGAAGCACCTCAGGCCACAGC
>NW_010519620.1:0-19422 GCF_000687285.1 Phaethon lepturus
GAACCTCAGGAAATCCCAGCCAAGCTGTTGCTGTGCACACAATGGAGTTGTTCCAAATATTTTCACAAAGAAAATATCCAGGATGTGTCTGAACATGATACATGGTCAGGTCAACTGTGCCACCCACTTGGGTTTGGACTGAAGTGACCTGAAGGCGCTGGGGCCCACGTAGCATTTGAGAAGCAGGATCCTGTACATCACCCCCCTCACGGGGTGCACCCTAAGGCAGCAAAAGCTCTCAGCTCCGATCGCAGTGCCTCGTCACACTGATTCTGTACACATAAATACACCCTAGTAAACCTCATCATCAACACCTCAGGCCAAAATGGGTGCTACGAGGGCCCACGCATGCGCTGGTGCAGCGTGTGCGTCCCTGACGGGGCCGATGGCCGATGGGTGGGATACATTGCACTTTCTGGTCACCGGTCTGCACTGGCACCCCGACACGCCGTAGTAGTTTCTCCGCGTGCCTTACAGCTCCTCAGGCTGGCTGCAGCATCTCACCGTATCTTAACAAAACTATTTATAATAAAAATCAGATTTTTGTAAGATTTTCAAATTCTGGGATTTGGAAAATTGAGTGGTTCGTGGAAATACTTTTCAGCTCAGTTGTACAATGTCAATCAGTAGAAAGGCATGTTCTTCCCAGAAGACTGATTCAGGATTACTGGAAGAAAGGCATTTCAGAGCAATCCCGCAGAAACTTCACTTTGGTCAGCAGCACCTCAGCTCCCTTCAACAGAACAAATCCTCCTTGCGTTTTCTCCGGATGATCCCAAACATCAGCACAAAAGGCATGCTGCCTTAGGGAGCACAGACCTGCAGGGACTCTGGAACGGGACATACCTGTCCCTTGTCCTGCCATAACCTGGAACCGAACCTGGTTTGGATGCAAGTCATAGACAGAGCTATTACAGTTACACTTCCTCTCCTCTCTTGCAGCGAGACACCAGTGGCAGCTACCTGGTTCTGGTATATCTATAACGTTAGAAAACAGTAACTGGATACGAAGGAGGCATCAGCAGGAGTCAGGACTTACTGCTCAGCAGCAGCAGCAGCTCCTGCTCTAGGAGTACGGCTCCAGACGATGCTGGGATGACAGCTCAGTATCCCAACCGCAGTGCGGAACACACAGTTGTCCCCGTGTGACATGAAAGATGACACTGTCCACGGCACACAAGTTTAGCCATGAGACATTTGTTATGAATACCTAGCAGCTGCGGCTGGGAATAGTTTCTGGTGTGAAGGGCTTGCGTTCCTTGTATAGAGTAGAAGGGAGAGTCAGCAGCTGCTGAGGTTATTAGTCCTCAGCCAAAACGCCGCAAGCTTCTGACCCCACATGTTTTCCCTGGGCTCAGCGGCTCCACGAACCGCAGCGGAGGCTGCAGAGGTGGTGTTGCACTTGCTCTGGTAGAGAAGGGTGTTTGCAGCTCCACGTTCAGCTCCTCGGAGTAGCTGAGTCTGTCCACTTCTGAGTGATGCTTCTAACGGTTACTTGACTCCTCTTTCTCCCTTGGGACTACTATGACTAATAAATACCTCATGTCATTTTTTTTAAAGACACTGTTAGCAGCTATTTCCTTTCATCCCTCATGCCCAAGCCATCTTAATGAGGTAGGAAGCACGCTAAGCTCCAGGAGTTCACTGCGCTAGTTCAGCCCAGCAATAATCTTGCCGATAGCTGTCCTTGCAGGCTGGGAAGGGATGATTGTGGAAACGCGTCCATGTTTAGAACGTGCAGCCCTTGACAAATTTTTCAGAGAAGCTGTTTCCATTTCTCTCCTGTGAGCAGAACTGGTATTAATAACTTGTTCCCGTCAGCTGGGAAGCCTTGTGGTTGAATTTTTGTGTTTAGTTGAATTGTGACAAATATTGTCCTGAAAGAGAGTTGAAAAGCCTTGACACAGAGGCAAGCCATGCACTCCAACATGGTGATGTTTGTGGTCTTTTTATTGCATCTAGCAACGCCTTTCACACAGATGCTGCGATTCGTGTGACAGTTCTTCATGAGCCACCTCACTGGCTGACAACACACAGCCGGCAGGACATAAGTGAGATAAACGTGCTGTGTGCTGGTCATAGAGAGGGTAAAATGGTCGTTTGTCATCTTAAGTGAACTGGGGCAACCAGGATCAAGTCCAGTATAACTATGGCACAACCTTCTGCAAAGGTGCTGAAGGTAGCACCTATTTCGTGGTTAGTGGGCTTTCAAAAGGCATTGCAGGCTGATTTACGGTTTTGGGATTTCTGCTTTTAACTGATGGTGCTCTTACGTAGCAACAGAATAGCTCAAGGGCTGCTTCTGTTATCATCAGCTCTGTTTTGGACATATTAGCTTCAGCCAGCTGGTTTTTAGCCAGTCTGAGGTAAGAGCTGATTATGGGGGAAGCTTTAAACTCACCTGTGGCATCTCAGGAGGCTATATGGCTTTTTAGGCCATAACCTTCAACTCATATAGTTTATGAACTGAAGAGCTTACTACCTGGAAAGAGAAGTAGAGAGAATTTCCTGAAATACAGATAATCCTTGCGTAAAACTTACTAGTTCATTACAAAAGCATTGAATTATTTGCTTGAATGAAATGCTGGATGTATGACAATTTAAAATGAGTTGAAATGTCCGATCAAATACGTTTGTAAGTTCTGGGTTTGAAGTAACTTTTAAACAAGATATTTTTGGCTACTCTGAGAAGTATAGAACTGTAACTCCTAATAGGTCTAAAGCCATTAGACATTCAGTATGTGTAGCATAATAATGCAAAGTAAAACACAGGTTATGCCTGGGATAACACCTCTCTCCGCGGTGAATGCTTCATTAGGTCTTGTTGTGTTTCAATAACCTATACCCATCAATTCACTTATATTTTATAGACTTTATACATAGATTGCATTTATGTAATTTGCGCTTGTGGCTATTTCTGTTAAGCTGAGATTGGCAGATCCTTACGCTGTGATTAGCGCTCTGTATTTCAAACGCCTGTCAGCAGGTGGTCAAAACCATCAGCTCATAAAGGAACCGGTTTGCCTCTTACTGGCTCTTGCACAAGGACGTGACTTGTGATTTGCAACACAAAGCTCACGATAACCGTAGAAACCAAGCAGCTCCTAGGTTTTCCCATACCTACGTCTCTCAGCTAGTGGCAAGGGCGTATGTCCTACCCTTACGTGTTCTCGAGGCCGCTCGGGGTACGGTTACGCTGCCCACTGGCGCAGCAAGCGTGGGGAACAATTTGCTGCCATGTGTTATGGCTCTGGGTGTAACGGTATGACCATGTCATGCCTTTAGCAGTGACGAGGCTCCCTGTCCTTAGCTCACAGCGTGCGCGGCCAGCGTGGTGGCTGCTGGAGGAGCCCGCATCCCCACGGGCAGTGAGCCTGTCTCCAGGGCGCCCGGGTGTGTGACTTGACTCTGATCCCACCTAGGGAGGGATGGCAGGACTCCAGGTGTAGATGCAGGGGAAATATACCAAAAAGAACCCCTCCAGCACAACAACTAACTCACGTAAGCAAACCCTAAGAGAGGCATGCGGTGGTCTCTCTGAAAGTACCCTTGTGAAGGAAGGCTACAAAAGAATTAGGAACTGGCACCTGACAGAACAGCAAACTTATATCAGGAATTGCAATTAAAAAAAAGCATCTCTCACAACAGGTTTTATTCCTTAGCAGTTCTGGGGAGAATGTGAGTCCAGATTTGAGTTCAGCACAGAAGTAAACATATGATCATTTAATGTTGAAGAGTGCATGTTTTCACATCAAAAGTCAACAGAACATAGTATAACCTTGTATTAGTCCCCAGTCTGGTGTCAAGAAATGCTGTGATCACTGAAGCAACTGCTTTAAAGAAAATGCATGCCTAAGAGAAACTATTAATTAAGCTATTCATTGTTGTGGGGTTTTTTCCAATAAAAGATTATTTCTGCTGAGGTCAGATCTTCCACCCACTACCTCACTCTGTTTTCTCACCAGCCATGTCCCGGATTGCCTGCTTCCATATGTATAGAAAAGTCAACTGGTCATGCTCACTTTCTCAAACAAGTGCCTGTGCTGAAAGAACAGGACGAGCCTGTGCTGAAGGAACAGGATGAGGTTGATAACCCAGAATACGTGGAGTGGCACTTGCCTTTAAATCCGAAAAGGCGCACTCTACCACAAAGCAAATAAGAAGTGAACTTTCTGCAAGCCTTGAAGTACACCTTTTCCTCTGGCTCTTAAACTGATAACATGATATGAAGCCCCACGTAAGTGCCTTCCATGGAGAAGCCACCTGAGTTTGAAAAGCAGGTGAACAAGGTGAGTCACCTGTTCTCACATGTTCCAGTCTTGACTAAGCCTCCATTCTCTAGCACTGATAAGAAACAGGAACAATCATATGAGAAAAAAAAAGATAAAAGGTGAAACAGAAGTTCAAACACTACTTTTTTACAATATCTGGACACCACCACCTATTTTTTGAAGTTTTTATTGATTCACCTGCAATGATGCAGTAAGGTTTAACTAACTTCCTAAGGGTAAATGCTGACTTATCACTAGGATAGCAAGGAGACTTGTCTGAATTTTAAAATGTACTGTGTACACTTTGTCAGTCACCTGTATGTCGTATCTCTGGAAAGAATCTATGTTACCATGGAAAGGGTGAAGTAAGAAAAACTCCTGCAGTGCTTCTTTAAGCTAAGCCAATGTGCACATCTTTCTATGGTGGTTCACTGTGGGGACCTGAGAAGCAAGGAGAGGTCACAGCCCAAAACAACACACTGGTCTGCCGAGCACTGGTGTCCTAGGGATAGCTATGCCCATCATGACTTGATTAACATGGTGCAGTAATTTAGCTTAGTCATAGAATTACTTGAATATTCATCTGTTCAGTTATATATCTGTAGGTTTATGCTTAAAAAAAAAAAATCTATAGACACCACATGGACTGATTCCACTCAACTGTAACTTTGTTATGAACACGAAGGTGCACTCAGGCCAAAAACCTGCAAGTTACCTGATTCTGTTTCCAAGTTGACACCTAAGTCCCTCGTGATTTCTGATGGCTAAGCAATTGCTACAACCCACTGTGCTTGGTTTTATTTTCAGTAAGAAATGGGTACATTAGCCTCTGAATGTATTACATACTGTTTTCAGAAGTGTACATTTCACTGGAGTACTTCTGTGCCAAGTCAACGGCTTTGGGACAGTCCATCAATCCAAAATGCCTTATGTGTGTAAGGAAGACTGGCACTTCACTGCAAGTATGGAACAACTACGGGATTGCTTCAAAATTGCCCAGCCCACTTGCACTGGCATTTAGAGGTGGCAGAGGTTACACATTTTCCAGCCCTTAGTCTGAGATTCAAAATTTTCCCTTTTAATCTTTTTTTTAATAAAAATGTCATATAGATGTCAATGAAATACTGTCACTCTGTGAAAGCTGCTACCACATGTCCCTGCCATTATTCTTAGACAATAAGCATGAAAATGTTTATCTGTTCCGCACAATTCTGAAGGCTCCATTAATATGGACAACTGAGATCTTCCTGGGTAACAATTAATCATATTAATTAGTGAATGTGTGAAACAAAATCCAAAGAAAGTGTACACTTGAAGGGACTATTCTTGTGTATGTGAGTGCCTGTAACTCCAACGGAGACAAATGGGAGATGCACATACAAACAAAAGGGAGAATACGTTCACCATGCTGGATGTAAAAAGGCCATCCTGGAACAGAGTGGAATGCATAGAGGGATTTAAAGCAGGATTACAGATGCCTGTGGCAACTGCTCTCAATAAATTATAGTTAGATCAAAGAAAAATAGAGAGCTTTGATAAGAGATTAACAAGTGTCGTTCTCAGATGTACAGTTTTAATTAAAAAAAATTACATTTTAACCCCTTACTCAAGGTATTATGTTTTTTTCTAGTTTTATTCATGAATGACCTCTGGCACTGAGGGATAAAGACAGCTTCTTCAATGTCTTCATTCTTTTACAACCAGCCATCAAATAAATACACAATCATTATTTTTATGCATGCACCAAGAGTTCTGATGTGAGACATGGGCTCGGTGGTGTGGTGACGTCAATTTTAGAAAGATTAAGTGACATCCTGCAGCAAAATGGCAAAGAGATAATCAGCCAGCAAGGCTGCTGCCTTCCTTGAGTTGTTAGCTAAGTATTTACCAACTTGTAATAAAGAAGAGAAAAACAAAACTGGATTTGCTTTCATCTATTTTCTAGAACAACGTCTTGCTCTACGACGTAATCAACACATGCACACTACTGCTTATGCAGCTCAGTAAAAAAAGTAGTTCTTTGAAAGGCCAGTGGAAAATTAAGCAGTAAAGTCATAAGTTACTACAAATGTGAATATCCTTCCATCATCTTACATTAAATGTGAAGGTTGCTTTTTTTTTTTTTGTTCTTGTTAACTTATAGCTAATGTGGGCAGATGCATATTGACCGTTCCCTTTCAACGTGAGAAAAGTGGGCAGCCCAACACACGTTCTTCAGTGGCTCTGGGACTGCAGAAGTATTTGCAAGGGCTTGAATCTGCTTCAGAGCAGAAAGGATAGCACTTCTCCCAATCTGAGCATTTTAATGCTGCAGTTGTCTAGAAACCCTGTCTTTGGAAAAATCACCTTCATATGACTATTCCACATGTCTGAAAAAATTGTTCAGACAGTAAAAGTAAAATCTGGCATTACAGCCTTATAATTTCATATCCAGGAACTGCTTCATCTACACGTTTTTCATCTGAAGGTAAAAATCTACCATTTTCTCCCACTAGTTTCTGGTTGTGCAAATCATAAGTAGAAAGTCCTCTGCACTTGCAAGGTGCATTTAGTAGCTGACTTGACTTTCTCAGTCAACAGGCACTGACAGTCCAAATATTTTACTTGGAATTAACTCATGTGGTTCAACAGGCTGGAGGTCTGCTTCATAGCTATATGTGTTCCTGTGAATGATACTGTAATGCCTTGAGAGCTCATTCTACCAACATTCATTTCCCATTAGAAGATGTTTTGTCCTTTCATCAGCAATTTATGGTTGATACAGAATGTGGAGCTCTTCCTCCTTTAGAAACCCCTAGTCAAAGCAGCATCATTTCCAACCTCATCAGCGCCAAGCTGTACAATTTTCCATGAAATCTGAGGCACTAAGCTGAGGGAAGCATGGATGCAGACTCTTGAGATTCTTTTCCTCAAGTTTTGCTAGAGGTGGTATCACAAATTCAGTGTTTGAAGTCCCTGTGTTTGTGCTTCTGGGATAGAGGCTGCACGCGGCAGTAGCCCTCAAAAATCAAATGACCACTGTAGGACATAGCATACACCAACAGCGTTCTTACTGCTGGGTAGATGTTCAAAGCAGTTAAAGCAGTGCTTTATTTTGCTTTTTATTTTGCTTTATTTTATATCTCAGTCTATTTTTTTTTTCTCCAGTTGTTGATTTATTGACTGACTTTTGATCAAAGCAACAATTCTTATATCTTCCTATATCTGTGCAGGTCTCTCTCAGCTAATGGGGATTTCTGATAAGAGGTGACAAACGGCATATACCTGTCAAGTGAATCTTTTTTTTTCCCCTCTCAAAAGAGAGGGAATAATTCCTCATGGTTTCTATGATCAAACACTAAAAGAGGAAAGCTGAATAGGAAATTGCAAGGATAACCACAAATTCATCTGTACCTGGCTACAAACTTGGGAGTCTGGCATGCCAAGCAAGCATGTGCAAACGTAAGAGCTTGACTGTGACCATGAGTTTGGCCTCTGACAAATAAGGTTCAATAACATTGAAAAGGAAAGGAAAAGGTTTTTCTAGACCTGTTAGGGCTGGAAATCAGACAAAGTTGGTTGTCAGTCCAAGATGTCCTATCCTTCCTTGCTTCAGGAGAGCTGGGAGCCCAGGGGAAGTTAGACAAACATGCAATATTTCAGTATTTCTCTTCCACTTTCTGCCAAAACGAAGAATTGCAGAGAGACTACGAGAAAACAAAATAACTAGCCAAAACTGTCCTATGCTCCACACGCTGCAGTTTCTCGGCAAATATCGGGGCGATTTCTTATTTCCTCCAGACCGGTTCTCCCGCTCGTGCTGCTAGGCAGGAAAGCAATGCCCTTTTCCCTGCTCCTCAGGCAACGCGAGATGAAAGCGCAAGTTACTCAACAGAGTCGAACGGCCACTCGCACGAAATGAAGACAACATGGTGGTCTGCATCAGAGTGGCAGAGAAGGCAGTGGCCTCTTCTTTCCATGCAGGTGGGAACAGCACTGACTCTATTCACTGCTGCAGGCACCCCGCAAGGGCCCGTGGCCGTCTGAAAAGATGGGCATAGCCAGATGAGAATGCCCTTCAGTGCTCTCCGTTTCTTGATATTTTTCTTGTATCTATCAGAAAAAGGAAAGTACGTGTCTGCTTTTACATTTCTTCACCATGAAATGCAGTGTTTCATTTGGATTAATGCTGTCCCGTGTCCTCCCCCTCGATGCCCTGAGGGAAGGAGAAAGAAGGCTCTCCCTGGTGCTTCTGTCATGTTACAGTGAGAACAGCCTCCCCCGACACCAGCTTTGCCACACAGATGGCCTAAAAAGACATGCAAAAAGCAAAGCTCGTAGAAAATTTCTTTCGGGGTATGTAAGTTCGATACGGGCAGAGCACGGGCTCAGCACAGCCTCAGCAAGGACTGACTAGTCACAGCATAGTGACATTTCTAGCTCCTTAATTTGTGTAACAACAGATTTTTGGGGGAAAAGGCCTACCCCATGGTCTCCTTATCCAACTGGCTCTGCTGTGAAGATGCCTTTGCTGAGAGAAAATAGCTATGGGGGAAATTTTTGGTATTTTCTCTTGCAAAATAACAACTTACTAAAAATAGTGCCTGCAGATGAATACATTGCAGTTTGCAGGCTCAGAGAAACCAATTTGGATCATTCACTCCTCTTCCCTCCTTTTTCATGCATTCCCTACATTTTCTCCTGAAATAAAACAGAATACAGAAATCCCATACCAAAGTGTTGTAATGGACCCCTGTAAAGCTTCTGTGTGTTACAGAAGGACACAAGGTTTTTACCAAGTTCATCATCTGCCATAAATTTGCCTCTGGTTATGATATTTTAGAGGAAAAGGTGGGCTTGGGTGGTTTTGTTGGGTTTTTTTTGTGCTGGTTTTTAATTACTCTCTTCTCTAAAATTAAACTCAAATTGCATTTTTAGTGTATGCACTGTACCTGTAGCAAATTCCTAAAAGACAGAAAATTAACTTTTCCATCTGTGTTTGTAGTCACAGAAATACTTACCCTCTAGCCCCAAGAGGTTGACCAACATAATATGATGCAACGTAATTCCAAAGTTGTATCAATACTTTTCCACCCTCACTGGTATTGTGGCAATCAAAGGAGATATTTGTTAAAAATAGCTGGGATACAAATCCAATAGTATCTCACTGCCAATGAAACCTCATCTTATGAAAGAGGGAAAAAGCCTTTCAGCCTAAATGTAATGTGAAGGAGATTTATGCAATTACGTTTTAATCGCAATATGTTAAAAGCAAAAAAAAACCCCAGCCATAAAAGGGTTGTTTTTTCCAGGTAAGAGCAATTTCCAAAATCTCCTCAACCTGTTTCTAACATTATAGAGGATATGGTTTCAATAAATGAGAAAGAGAGGCTGTTGTGTCTGAGTGCAGGTATTACAACAGAGTTGTGACATACTATTGTTTTGCTAAGAGATTACAAAATCAATGTTCTGTGGAAACATTCTCATATTTTTAAGCAAAATCCATCCAATTCTTTCTCACCTTGGTTCCCTGACCTCCCTTTTATTCACAAGAAGCAGGAACCTCCCTGAGGTAGAGCATCCGCTTGGGTTGCATCCAAAGATCTCTCAGGCCGGGCTCAGTGCCAGTAAAGCAGAGAAGCTCCTTTTTGTTTTTCCTTAGCTCCCAAGATATTTCGACTGGCTGAAAATGATGAAAGAGAACAGCAGGCATGCTGACCTGACTTGGTTCCAGGAAAACAGGGGGAAGGGTTAACCAAAGCTTTATCAAGAAAGAATTGGACACGTGACATGCAACAAATGCCAACCCATGCGGCTGGATGCAAGGCAGATCTTTTTAAACAAGTGTCTTTCCGCAGGATGAAAGGTCTGCTTGAGAGTAGCATTCATGTTAATGCAGTTTACTCGGGTCTTGCCAAAGCATTTCATTTCACGGCATATGTTGGTATGATTAAAAAGCACGCATTATATGGAATTAAAAGGATGTACTTTGGAAGAACTAAAAGTTGGCTCACTGACAGATTGCAAAGTGGTGAGAGTAGCGAGTGGAACTATTTCCAGCAGATTCCCACAAGGATCAGTTCCTGGTACAACATCGTTTAGTATTTTCATCACGTGTCCAAACAATGATGTAAAATCAGTCCCAAGATGGTCGGGGGCTAGGGCACTTACTGTGTAAGAAACGGCTGGGTGAACGGGACTTGTTCAGCCTGGAGGAGATCTCAGGGAAACTAAGAGCATCCTACGAGGAGGTTACAAAGAAAGCAGAGCCCGGCTGCTTGCAGAGTTTTACGAGAAGAGAATGAGAGACCATGATCTTAAATTGAAACAGTGAAAGTTTCAACTGTATGTAAGGGGGAAAAAAATCACAACGAGGATACTCAGGCATTGAATCAGGATGTCCAGGGAGGTTATGAAATCTCTGTCCTTAGAGATTTTCAAGATCTGACTGGATGAAACCCTGAGCAACCTTACCTGAATTCGATTTTGACCTTGTTTTGAGCAGAAGCTCATGGACTGGATGACCTCCCAAGGTCCCCTTTGTTATCGCATTTGGTCGATTCTGCCTGGAGAGCGATTTGGGAATCCTGTTAGATAACTACTTCAACACGTTCTGTAATGTAATGCTACAGGGAAAAGCAGCGGTTGGATGTGATTTGGCCACTGCCGGTTAGCAGCCCTGCACAAAACTTGCCACCTTTGCAGAGCGGAGTTCCCAAAACTGAAGGAGCCGGTTACAGGTGACCATTGCTCCCTGAGGACAGCCCATGAAGTCTGGCACTGCTGCCTGACAGAACCCTCCTGTGTCTCCTGAGCTGCTACTTTTGCTATGTAAGCGGAGAGAAGGACAGCTAGGACCTGGATTTTTTCTGTATAAACAGAGAAGAGTTCTGCACATGCTATGCAGCAATTCGGGGGTATGTTTGTATCACCCAAAACTATGGCATCCCCTTACATTTACACAGCAAAAAGGCATTGCACTACTGGGATGAGAGGGCACACTTAGAAGCTTTCAGGTAAAGGTACAGCAAGATTCAATAACTGGAGGCTTTAAGTTGGACATTGTGAAATTCAAAATAAAAATCAAGTTAAAAAATGTCGCAGCTTCTCTGGAGTGAAGCTGAATTCTCCCTTGCTGCCAGTCAGAAGCTCTGGCCACGCTTTACTGCAGAGCAGTTGGCCAGCGTAGGTACCTGTTGGATCATGACTCAAGTGACCGGGATTTGCCGTCATGCTCTCACTGTAAGGATAACAACTTCTTCTGCAGTTCTCTACTTTAAGCAATTTTCCTTTCCCGAGTGACTTGGAGTTGTTCTGGAGTATTTATGAACGGCAGAAACCTTTTAGACCACCCCACATTGATACAGAAAAGCCTTTTTCCAGCAGCTGAGGGAATACTGTACTGCCCCGACGACACAAAAATGTAGTCGGAGGTCATGTGAACAGAGCGTCGGCACAGGGTTGCTGTAGCAGCAGGACCTTGACATATATATGGCCGACTAGGAAGGCCAAGTGGCCAGCAGATAAATCCATCTGACCACAGATAACAACCCTTCTGGTGTGTTCTGCTGCACTTGCTTGTTAACCGAGACCCATCAAGGTCAATTAGCCAGATTCATACAAATGCCACCACGATAAAGCTCAAGGCCTCAGATAAATTCAAACCCCTTGTTTTTAAATAGAAATCACAGGGGTTTTTTTCTTATTACGTGAAATCCCCAACCCTAATGTTATTTGAGGAGCGTTTTTCTTAAGCCCTACAGCAAGTGATGCAACTATTGACTCATTGCTGGTTTGGGTTTTGACACCAGAGGACTGTGCTGGCCAGACCAGCAACCTGCCAGAGTATTACTTCTTTATTTCTTTGAGAACAACTGATCTGAAGTAATGGAATTATAGCCTCATCCTTTAATTTAATAATCTCTCGTATTCTAATTTCTTACTTAAAACTAACTTTATGTTCCTAGGTAAAATAGTTTTGGGGTTTTTTTCCCCCCTAAAGAGAAAATGTGTTTCTCTTTAGCAGTTTTATACACAAAAATATACATTGATAAGTCTGAGTTGTTTTAAAGAGATGATGTAGCAATTCCCTGATTACTTTAGAAAAAGCAGACAGACACATATATTGCTGTGTTGAAAAAGTTAGAGCATGAGTGGTCTAATTTGCATATTAGAGTTAACTCATACCCCAAAGGCTTTTTGACAATAAATATCAAAGGGTATATGTTAGACAAATAATAAATAATTAATATTTATACAATACAGAAAATTAAATATATGTAATTTATAAATTATTGTACTAATATATAATAATATATTATAGATGATATAATATAGAAATAAAATTTATACAATATTAACAATAAATATGATCCTTCCTTTTATGGAAAACAAACAGCTAAAAAAAGAGAAGGGAACAAATACAGTTCTTGCAATATATTATTATTTACTGGTATGTGGATATATGTAAGGCATGCTGGATGCTCACACATACGGAGGAATAAACAAGCCATTACACACCCACAGATCACTAATGCAGCAGGCGTAAGCTGTGGGTTACTGCCTCTTACCTGTACCTTGGGTACAAATTTCTCCTTGACTGCACACATATGGAACATAGTTTGCTGGATTAATACCCCCTTAGGTGCATAACCATTCCCCGGCAACTGATGTTTTCATGCCCTTACTTATTTAGCAGCAGGAGACGGACGGAGACAGCCAGGCACAATGGCATTCCAAAGGGCAACATCTTCGGATGCAAGGACAGAGCCAAGGGCAGAGTGCTGGAAAAATGTAAGATAGCCGCGCACAGCAGTGACGGCATTGAAAACATGATGGCAATACACCTGACAGGAGGTGGCAATATCATCTGTAGCACACATAAAGCTTTCACTCCACCGTTAACCTCTTTAAAAATTAATTACAAAAATCCTTTAGACGATTCAGACAACTTCTCTTTTGATAGCAGGGAACAGGGTGTGCCATATAGTTTTCTCTCTGTCACGCTGAGCCTACTGCCCTTTTGTGTTTTCCTCTGTGAAGTTTTTTTGTGACAGTATCTGATTGCCTTACACCTTGCAGGTCATTGCTCTGCCCTTACCCTTTAGCGGCATGGCAAGAGTTTTTCAGATTCCCGCTACACATCTCCCACTCACCATCTGCTATTACCACCTTAACGAGAAATCACTTGTTGAGAGGCGATTAAGCGGTTACAGTCCACACAAGGTTGCAAGCTCATTATACTACTTCCCCTTCCAATATTAAGCAATAGCGATAAGCATCCAGCCGAGAGTCTTAGCTGATATGAATCAGTGCACTTCTGCTGTTTCAATAGGGTTACCTTGGTTTACATGACATTTTATTTAACAGCATTTACCATTAGGTTAATTTAGATTCCAGCCGTTGGTTAATCTGGGTTTCTGTGTGCCATCCTTTTCACACCAACTCAGGATAATCAAGTAAGATTCTTTTCCGTTCTTTGTATTCTTTTAGTCACCAGGGACAGGATGTTTTAAAGATAATTACTGAATTATCTCTAAATAAACTGGGGTTTTTTGGTAGCACTCATGATGTGAGAAGTGGGTCTGTGTTTCCCCTCAGAGCACTGAGGTTTACTGTAAAGCTGCTCTGGCTCTGGATTTACGTACCATTTGCAGAGGAAGATCTATCCACTTAAACTTTCCAGCTTAGGTTTGGCTGAGTCAGTTTTATATATCAGGCTGTTTAAAAAAAAAAAAAAAAAAAGGAAAGAAAAAAAAAAAAACCTTCAGATACAATGGGGCCAGAGGTAGTTCACAGCTTCTTAAACAGTTTTTGTTCTTAAAGCAAACCCCTCCATTTCTTTTCCTGCATCAGGTCTGCGCTGATGATCTGTTTCCACTAACCCAGAAGCAGTCTTTGCAGCCAGGCTGTTAGGGCTGTGGATTTCAAGACAATCTCCCAAATAAGTGTCACAGAACAAAACAGACCGAGATAAGCTGTTGTAGCACATCTGTAAACAAGAAAAAGCGAGACCGAGCTGCCTCTTATCATGAGGACATACAGCAGGAGTACAAAACTGCTGGGGAAAAAAGCCTGGCAGTGCGATTCAGGACGTACCACTCTGGGGGAATGATATCGTGGCTGTACTTAGGTTTGGAAAAAAATGTTCTGAAAGGTTCTCTTGCTGCCACATACTCTATTTTAGTTCTGGGGCTCATCCTCTAATGTCATATATATTCTCAGTAGTAAAGGAACCACCTGATGTCCAGCTTCATTTCAGGGAAAGGGAGGGCATAGGTATGATGGGCACTAGCAGACAAGTTTGGATGTACTCAGATTACTGGGAGATAGTTCAGAGGAGAGACACCTTGAAAGGTCAGTGTCAGGAATGCAGCATGCTAATGATGCTAATGATATAAACAACACCCAAGATAGTTAGGTCTTCATTTGGTGAAGCACTTATGTACATGTTGTACTTGAAGCACCTGAGCAGTTGTATTCATTTCAGCCAGGTGACCTGGATGCCTACAGCCAGGCTTATACCTCACCAGAGAGGAGCTCCAAGCCTCACAGAATGACAGAACTGATTTTTCTTGGCATTTATCCACACTCTAAATGCAAAGATTAGTGCATCTTCCGTTTGTAAAATTGCCTTCTGCTGGTGTTCATTCTCCTGCTTCCAGGCTACTCTGATTCATGGCACAAGAAAAGCTTTTCCAAAGGACTCAATAACTCCCTTTACCCAAAACACACACATCATCTATATATATATGTCTGTAATCCCATTTTATCTCCAAAAATTAACAAATCACTTCTGTGCCCCTATTCTCTCATATCCAAAAGGAAAATACTGCCTGAGAAAACAGTATTAGTTTTGATTTTTGGGGGCATAATAGGACATAATTTATTATTCTGCTTATGACCACTGACAAAGTCCCAGAAAAATGCAAAGCTTGCTGTTTTGAGATCTTACACTGATTGTAGCTTATCACATCATAGGCCCTTTTAGCACCAGAGACATCATTCTGGTTTAGTAATCCCTTCAGAGAATTCCTTCCAACAAATATAGAAGACTGCCATCATGATGAGAAAAATCCTTTCCCCTAAAACTGTTTATCATCCAAGAATAAATAGCAATGAAAAGAATGGCTTTCCGACACTTAAGGGGTCATAATCCATTTTATCAGGAAGATATTACTACAAGTATTGTACATAAGTCACTTACCCTTTCCAGTCTCTTACAGTCATCTGAATGTCAGTTTAAAAAAAAAAAAAAAAGAAGAAGATGAAGTTATCGTGCTACACCAACAGACAGCTGTCCTAGTGGGCACTGGGAACGCAGAATGTCTCGCATTGCTGAGCCGTGCAGTCACTGCCAAAGGAATGATGAGCTCACATTTCATTCCGATTCACATACTTGGTGTGGTCAGACTGTGAGGCTCACCCTTCCTCGCCCAACTGACGCCCCCCTCCCTGCCTCGACACCAGATCTGGCTCGTTAACATGTCTGGAATGAGCGCGAGCCTACCTCTGCGCTGGCAAGCCCGCGGGGCGTACTTGGATTCCCAGGTTGGAAGATTATCTCATTCAAGCACAGTTCTCCCGAAGATATATAAGCAAAGCTAGTGTGGTGGTCCCTGCAGAGCTGGCGTGAGCACTTGGGAGTTCCAGCCATACGGCAGTACCCCTTCAGATGCTGGCAAATATGATGATGATGAAAGTCGAAGAGCTGGTAGGTACAACCTTCTTTCGTTTATTCATAATTACTTTTCTTTCTAGATTGTTGTTATACGAGACAGAGAGAGACAACCTTTGTGGATCATTGAGGAGATCTGGCAGGTCACCAGCACTGCTGTGCTCTAGATGCAAAACCTGTATATACATAAGTATAGGTCATCCTACTATATTCTCACTTTAACTTTTCCTTGGGAAAGGGGCTCACCACTGATACAACTACATAGCTGTTTGGATTTTGCATCAGAACATAGTTCACCAGGAAAAGGAGACCGACCAAAATTTAGCTGTGTATTTTCCTTTGACCTTGATTTTTATTTTTTTAGAAGCTATGAAGTTTATGATCACACCGAGTAATTTCAATCCAGTAAGGGACTGGGAGGAGGTATCAATGAAGGGAAACCAAAGTATTTTGTACGACTAAACTAACAGTTTAGTAATAGTGTTATTTTCTAATAATAAACTATCAGTTCATACACCCACTGCTGTTCATGGTGTAACAAGCCTTTGAAAAATAATGTCTAAACCAGACCACAAGTAATGGGACATTCTGCGGCAGGGTTCAGATTAGGAATACTTGATTTGATCAATAAACTGGGAAAACAGGAATGATCCACTAAAACATGGGAACATCATGCGGGAACTGCTTTTTTCCCAGACAGCTACGTAAAGATGCAACTGCCAAACAGCCTAACTAGTTACTGCCGACTTCAATTCTTTGGCAAGGCCCTGACAGTTTCTCTACTGTTAAACTCTATGACAAACACAATTTTACAAGGTGATTGAATGGAAGGCCAGTCCAGAACACTGAATATACTGAACCACTCTCAAAACACACAACAGCCTCTACTAAGTTTAACAAGTTGTCTCTGCACATACTTAATCGAGCACCAGAAGTATTTCCAAAAGCTATTGAAAGCTGTGCTGCTGCACAGCGTCACGCAGCTTCCGACGGGAGCTACCTTCTGCTATTTTGCCACGTGCTATAAATGGGGACTTCGGTACTGACAGCAACGGGTAAAACAAGCCTTCAGATTACTCAGTAACCCGGTTTAACTGCATTGGATGTGTTTCAATAAAACTGTAAGGTCCCAAGGGAGAAAGCCTCTCCTCCCACTCTACCTGCTTAGTTCCCCCGCTCAACACTTGCGGGGTGCTGGTGGCTGCTCGGGGTGGCTCTTTCCACCACAGCCTCTTAGAGCCTTCTGACGAGTCTGACACACGCCGGTGAGTGCACGAGCAGGAGAACCCTGAACAAACAAGACGCTATTCCCAACTCACGGGCTTTGGTCAGTACAGCAGCACCTCGGCCCCAGCCAAGCAGGGACTAGACTGTGAGTTGCCATCATGGGTCTTGACCCAAGCCCTGAAGATGCCAAGGGGGGGTTGCTGTGTGGATGCCGGAGATCTGCCTGCAAGCGAGATTGTTTCAGCCATTCACCTACACAGTTAATCCAGGCACAGGCTGGCTCTGTCTCTGCCACACTCAAGAGCGGGACAGGAATGACATGCAGTTAGCCTCCAGGTAACCCGTGTTCCTGGGGGTGGCTACTGCCTTCATGAAGCTGCTGCTTTTATGATACCACGTTTGCTTTTACAGGTGACTGGGAAGAAAGCGGACGATAAGGAAACCGGCAGCTTCCTCCCCGAGGACTTCAAAAATGGAGAGTATGAAGCTGCTGTAAGATTAGAGAAGCAGGAGGACCTAAAGACAGTCTCCGAACACTCACTGACCCGAGGTGATCTGGCTTATGAGAAGGAGAAAAAACTAGAAGCAGAGGTAGGTTTGTGGGTTTTGTGCTTGGCTTTTCATCATCCTGCGTGCACTTTCTGCTGCAGCCGCTGAAGTTTTGCCTCTTTCTAAGTTAGAAATACATGCATGGTGAACTAGATAAACCCTTGGGAGATCACCACCAAAGGAGCTTGGTCTAAAGTCCATTGAAGGCCATGGAGATCTGACTCCTGTAGCCTATGGATGCAGGCAGTAACGCTGTGAAGCAGAACCCAAAACTCCCTCTGTAACGTCTGACAAACCCTGGGGGGTCCCTCCTGCCCAGAGTCACCTGCTGCTACCTGGCAGTAAGGGGGGAGCAATCATAGCCAGTAAGACACCTTCAGCTTGCACGCCTAATGACTGCCACCCAAAATAACTAACCCGAGAAAAATGTAAGAGGGTATTTCCGAAGCCAGAAGCCTTACTTACCATGAAAATCTTCTTTTTATGAAAACACTGCATTACGCTTACTAGTACATTTAGGAAAAACAATTACAAATGGAAGTGATACTGGTCTATAGAGAAGTACCATTTTGTATTACTGGAGCGTGACAGTTCTCCCTATATCCCTAAGAACTGATGCTTTTTTCTCCCAAAATACAGCAGCTGAAACATCTTAAATTCTTTGGTGAATAAGCAACTAACTGGCCTAAAAATTTAATGTGATTTGTGAACGAAAAAATTTAACTAGCAGGGGGTAGTTTTCAGACCTTGTCCTGAAAAAAGAAGGGTGGGAAAGTGAGCCTCAGAAATATTAAAATAACACTATTGACCTTCACCTTCAACAGAGAGATCATTACTTGCTACAGGGGTTTTTTTGAGTTCCTCCCAAACAGGGTCCTGACAACTTTTTGGGTTTCCACAGTTGATCCACAGTCCACTCAGCCAACATAGTTATTTTCCACTAAGTCAATGATCTACAGATCAAACCCTAAATGCAGAGAACAATAAAAAGAAGAGGTGGAAATAGCTTGAATAAGAATTCAGTTGAAAAAGGTGTTTACCATACAACAGGATCTCACCAATATGTTTACCCTTAACAATACCATGGGACAGGATCTGCCATCTGCATTCACCCTGAGTTACCCCTTGTTTGTGAATCCCCCTTCTGAAGTCAAGGACACCTCGTGGTACATGGGATCTCAGTTCAGGCGACACATTTGCCCTTGATGTTAGCACTGCCCCACGCTGACTTCATGCAGGGATGCTTTTTACAAGCGGGCTTGAAGAAGTCTTAAACATTTATTGAACTGCCCCTTCAAGGATACTGGGGACATTCTTTGTAGCGTACCAAAATGTAACGCTTGCTGACTGAAATGCTAAGATTGGTATAAACCTTGCTCTTCACTTATGGGTATATTTTTCATCAAAGAGGATTAAGTTACAATAAATCAGGGGCTGCATCATAAAAGTGGTTGAAGAAAAACACTTGTGTTGGGTTTTTTTTTTTTTCCCCACCACTTGAGTTGGTGGAAATCAGCTAAAACTGCAGGGGCTTCCCAGTCTCGTAAGCTGCACATGAGGTTTCTTAAATTGTTGGGCCAGAAGGGATTGCAGTGCTGCTCTGACTCCTGGCCTAACACAGACCAAAAATTCATGCTATATATCCCAAAACGTATGGCTGAAGCAGCACCTAGGTAGTGTATGAAGGACTACAGATGATGTAGCATTTCTTGCACATTT